>NW_021822275.1:0-32316 GCF_901001165.1 Salmo trutta
AACATCAGAACATCAGGTGTTTCAGCAACATCAGGAGTCTCAGTAACATCAGGTGTCTCAGTAACATCAGGTTTCTCATCAACATCAGGTGTCTCAGTAACATCAGGTGTCTCATTAACATCAGTAACATCAGGTGTCTCAGCAACATCAGGTGTCTCAGTAACATTAGGTGTCTCAGTAACATCAGGTGTCTCAGTAACATCAGGTTTCTCAGTAACATCAGGTGTCTCAGCAACATCAGGTGCCTCAATAACATCAGTTGTCTCAGCAACATCAGGTGTCTCATTAACATCAGGTGTCTCAGTAACATCAGGGTTCTCAGTAACATCAGGTGTCTCAGTAACATCAGGTGTCTTAGTAACATCAGGTGTCTCAGTAACATCAGGTGTCTCAGTAACATCAGGTGTCTCAGTAACATCAGGTGTCTCAGCAACATCATGTGTCTCAGTAACATCAGGTGTCTCAGCAACATCAGGTGTCTCAGTAACAGCAGGTTTCTCAGTATTATCAGGTGTCTCAGTAACATCAGGTGTCTCAGTAACATCAGGTGTCTCAGTATCATCAGGTGTCTCAGTAACATCAGTAACATCAGGTGTCTCAGCAACATCAATATCTCAGTAACATCAGGTGTCTCAGTAACATCAGGTGTCTCAGTAACATCAGGTGTCTCAGTAACATCAGGAGTCTCAGTAACATCAGGTGTCTCAGTAACATCAGTAACATCAGGTGTCTCAGCAACATCAGGTGTCTCAGTAACATTAGGTGTCTCAGTAACATCAGGTGTCTCAGCAACATCAGCTGTCTCCGTAAAATCAGGTGTCTCAGCAACATCATGTGTCTCAGTAACATAAGGTGTCTCAGCAACATCATGTGTCTCAGTAACATCAGGTGTCTCAGCAACATCAGGTGTCTCAGCAACATCAGGTGTCTCAGTAACATCAGGTTTCTCAGTATTATCAGGTGTCTCAGTAACATCAGGTGTCTCAATAACATCAGGTGTCTCAGTAACAACAGGTGTCTCAGTAACATCAGGTGTCTCAGTAACATCAGGTGTCTCAGTAACATCAGGTGTCTCAGTAACATCAGGTGTCTCAGTATCATCAGGTGTCTCAGTAACATCAGTAAGATCAGGTGTCTCAGCAACATCAGGTGTCTCAGTAACATCAGGTGTCTCAGTAACGTCAGGTGTATCAGTATCATCAGGTGTCTCAGTAGCATCAGGTGTCTCAGTAACATCAGTAACATCAGGTGTTTCAGCAACATCAGGTGTCTCAGTAACATCAGGTGTCTCAGTAACAGCAGGTTTCTCAGTATTATCAGGTGTCTCAGTAACATCAGGTGTCTCAGTAACTTCAGGTGTCCCAGTAACATCAGGTGTCTCAGCAACATCAGGTGTCTCAGTAACATCAGGTGTCTCAGTAACATCAGGTGTCTCAGTATCATCAGGTGTCTCAGTAACATCAGTAACATCAGGTGTCTCAGCAACATCAGGTGTCTCAGTAACGTCAGGTGTATCAGTAACATCAGGTGTCTCAGTAGCATCAGGTGTCTCAGTAACATCAGTAACATCAGGTGTTTCAGCAACATCAGGAGTCTCAGTAACATCAGGTGTCTCAGTAACATCAGGTGCCTCAGTAACATCAGGTGTCTCAGTAACATCAGGTGTCTCAGTAACATCAGGAGTCTCAGCAACATCAGCTGTCTCAGTAACATCAGGTGTCTCAGCAACATCATGTCTCTCAGTAACATCAGGTGTCTCAGCAACATCAGGTGTCTCAGCAACATCATGTGTCTCAGTAACATCAGGTGTCTCAGTAACATCAGGTTTCTCAGTAACATCAGGTGTCTCAGTAACATCAGGTGTCTCAGTAACTTCAGGTGTCCCAGTAACATCAGGTGTCTCAGCAACATCAGTAACATCAGGTGTCTCAGCAACATCAGTTGTCTCAGTAACATCAGGTGTCTCAGCAACATCAATATCTCAGTAACATCAGGTGTCTCAGTAACATCAGGTGTCTTAGTAACAGCTGGTGTCTCAGTAACATCAGGTGTCTCAATAACATTAGGTGACTCAGTAACATCAGGTGACTCAGTAACATCAGGTGACTCAGCATCATCAGGTGTCTCAGCAACATCAGGTGTCTCAGCAACATCAGGTGTCTCAGTAACATCAGGTGTCTCAGTAACGTCAGGTGTATCAGTAACATCAGGTGTCTCAGTAGCATCACGTGTCTCATTAACATCAGTAACATCAGGTGTTTCAGTAACATCAGGTGTATCAGTAACATCAGGTGTCTCAGTAGCATCAGGTGTCTCAGTAACATCAGTAACATCAGGTGTTTCAGCAACATCAGGAGTCTCAGTAACATCAGGTGTCTCAGTAACATCAGGTGTCTCAGTAACATCAGGTGTCTCAGTAACATCAGGAGTCTCAGCAACATCAGCTGTCTCAGTAACATCAGGTGTCTCAGCAACATCATGTCTCTCAGTAACATCAGGTGTCTCAGCAACATCAGGTGTCTCAGCAACATCATGTGTCTCAGTAACATCAGGTGTCTCAGCACCATCAGGTGTCTCAGTAACATCAGGTTTCTCAGTAACATCAGGTGTCTCAGTAACATCAGGTGTCTCAGTAACTTCAGGTGTCCCAGTAACATCAGGTGTCTCAGCAACATCAGTAACATCAGGTGTCTCAGCAACATCAGTTGTCTCAGTAACATCAGGTGTCTCAGCAACATCAATATCTCAGTAACATCAGGTGTCTCTCTAACATCAGGTGTCTTAGTAACAGCTGGTGTCTCAGTAACATCAGGTGTCTCAGTAACATTAGGTGACTCAGTAACATCAGGTGACTCAGTAACATCAGGTGACTCAGTAACATCAGGTGTCTCAGCAACATCAGGTGTCTCAGCAACATCAGGTGTCTCAGTAACATTAGGTGACTCAGTAACATCAGGTGACTCAGTAACATCAGGTGACTCAGCATCATCAGGTGTCTCAGCAACATCAGGTGTCTCAGCAACATCAGGTGTCTCAGTAACATCAGGTGTCTCAGTAGCATCACGTGTCTCATTAACATCAGTAACATCAGGTGTTTCAGCAACATCAGGAGTCTCAGTAACATCAGGTGTCTCAGTAACATCAGGTTTCTCATCAACATCAGGTGTCTCAGTAACATCAGGTGTCTCATTAACATCAGTAACATCAGGTGTCTCAGTAACATCAGGTGTCTCAGCAACTTCAGGTGTCTCAGTAACATCAGGTGTCTCAGTAACGTCAGGTGTATCAGTAACATCAGGTGTCTCAGTAGCATCACGTGTCTCATTAACATCAGTAACATCAGGTGTCTCAGTAGCATCAGGTGTCTCAGTAACATCAGTAACATCAGGTGTTTCAGCAACATCAGGAGTCTCAGTAACATCAGGTGTCTCAGTAACATCAAGTGCCTCAGTAACATCAGGTGTCTCAGTAACATCAGGAGTCTCAGCAACATCAGCTGTCTCAGTAACATCAGGTGTCTCAGCAACATCATGTCTCTCAGTAACATCAGGTGTCTCAGCAACATCAGGTGTCTCAGTATTATCAGGTGTCTCAGTAACATCAGGTGTCTCAGTAACATCAGGTGTCCCAGTAACATCAGGTGTCTCAGCAACATCAGTAACATCAGGTGTCTCAGCAACATCAGTTGTCTCAGTAACATCAGGTGTCTCAGCAACATCAATATCTCAGTAACATCAGGTGTCTCACTAACATCAGGTGTCTCAGTAACAGCTGGTGTCTCAGTAACATCAGGTGTCTCAGCAACATCAGGTGTCTCAGTAACATCAGGTGTCTCAGTAACATCAGGTGACTCAGTAACATCAGGTGTCTCAGTAACGTCAGGTGTATCAGTAACATCAGGTGTCTCAGTAGCATCAGGTGTCTCAGTCACATCAGGTGTCTCAGCAACATCAGGTGTCTCAGTCACATCAGGTGTCTCAGTCACATCAGGTGTATCAGTAACATCAGGTGTCTCAGTAGCATCTGTTGTCTCAGTAACATCAGTAACATCAGGTGTTTCAGCAACATCAGGAGTCTCAGTCACATCAGGTGTCTCAGTAACATCAGGTTTCTCATCAACATCAGGTCTCTCAGTAACATCAGGTGTCTCATTAACATCATTAACATCAGGTGTCTCAGCAACATCAGGTGTCTCAGTAACATTAGGTGTCTCAGTAACATCAGGTGTCTCAGTAACATCAGGTTTCTCAGTAACATCAGGTGTCTCAGCAACATCAGGTGCCTCAATAACATCAGTTGTCTCAGCAACATCAGGTGTCTCATTAACATCAGGTGTCTCAGTAACATCAGGGTTCTCAGTAACATCAGGTGTCTCAGTAACATCAGGTGTCTCAGTAACATCAGGTGTCTCAGTAATATCAGGTGTCTCAGTAACATCAGGTGTCTCAGCAACATCATGTGTCTCAGTAACATCAGGTGTCTCAGCAACATCAGGTGTCTCAGTAACAGCAGGTTTCTCAGTATTATCAGGTGTCTCAGTAACATCAGGTGTCTCAGTAACATCAGGTGTCTCAGTATCATCAGGTGTCTCAGTAACATCAGTAACATCAGGTGTCTCAGCAACATCAATATCTCAGTAACATCAGGTGTCTCAGTAACATCAGGTGTCTCAGTAACATCAGGTGTCTCAGTAACATCAGGAGTCTCAGTAACATCAGGTGTCTCAGTAACATCAGTAACATCAGGTGTCTCAGCAACATCAGGTGTCTCAGTAACATTAGGTGTCTCAGTAACATCAGGTGTCTCAGTAACATCAGGTGTCTCAGTAACATCAGGTGCCTCAGTAACATCAGGTGTCTCAGTAACATCAGGTGTCTCAGCAACATCAGCTGTCTCAGTAACATCAGGTGTCTCAGCAACATCATGTGTCTCAGTAACATCAGGTGTCTCAGCAACATCAGGTGTCTCAGCAACATCATGTGTCTCAGTATTATCAGGTGTCTCAGTAACATCAGGTGTCTCAGTAACTTCAGGTGTCCCAGTAACATCAGGTGTCTCAGCAACATCAGCAACATCAGGTGTCTCAGCAACATCATGTGTCTCAGTATTATCAGGTGTCTCAGTAACATCAGGTGTCTCAGTAACTTCAGGTGTCCCAGTAACATCAGGTGTCTCAGCAACATCAGCAACATCAGGTTTCTCAGCAACATCAGTTGTCTCAGTAACATCAGGTGTCTCAGCAACATCAATATCTCAGTAACATCAGGTGTCTCAGTAACATCAGGTGTCTCACTAACATCAGGTCCTGCTCACATTGCCCTACCCTATGCTTTGACCTCTTCTCCCCTCTCTCTCCAGATGAAATCTTGCGACTTGTGATGGCTGGCCGCCCAACAACCTGCCCGCTTGACCCTATCCCCTCCTCTCTTCTCCAGACTATTTCTGGAGACCTTCTCCCCTACCTCACCTCGCTCATCAACTCATCCTTGACCGCTGGCTATGTCAATTCCGTCTTCAAGAGAGCGAGAGTTGCACCCCTTCTCAAAAAACCTACACTCAATCCCTCCGATGTCAACAATTACAGACCAGTATCCCTTCTTTCTTTTCTCTCCAAAACTCTTGAGCGTACCGTCCTTGGCCAGCTCTCTTGCTATCTCTGTCAGAATGACCTTCTTGATCCAAATCAGTCAGGTTTCAAGACTGGTCATTCAACTGAGACTGCTCTTCTCTGTGTCATGGAGGCTCTCCGCACTGTTAAAGCTAACTCTCTCTCCTCTGCTCTCATCCTTCTAGACCTATCTGCTGCCTTTGATACTGTGAACCATCAGATCCTCCTCTCCACCCTCTCCGAGTTGGGCATCTCCAGCACGGCTCACTCTTGGATTGTGTCCTACCTGACAGGTTGCTCCTACCAGGTGGCGTGGCGAGAATCCATCTCCGCACCACGTGCTCTCACCACTGGTGTCCCCCAGGGCTCAGTTCTAGGCCCTCTCCTATTCTCGCTATACACCAAGTCACTTGGCTCTGTCATATCCTCACATGGTCTCTCCTATCATTGCTACGCAGACGACACACAATTAATCTTCTCCTTTCCCCCTTCTGATAACCAGGTGGCGAATCGCATCTCTGCATGTCTGGCAGACATATCAGTGTGGATGACGGATCACCACCTCAAGCTGAACCTCGGCAAGACGGAGCTGCTCTTCCTCCTGGGGAAGGACTGCCCATTCCATGATCTCGCCATCACGGTTGACAACTCCATTGTGTCCTCCTCCCAGAGTGCTAAGAGCCTTGGCGTGACCCTGGACAACACCCTGTTGTTCTCCGCTAACATCAAGTCGGTGACCCGGTCCTGTAGGTTCATGCTCTACAACATTCGCAGAGTACGACCCTGCCTTACACAGGAAGCGGCGCAGGTCCTAATCCAGGCACTTGTCATCCCCCGTCTGGATTACTGCAACTCGCTGCTGGCAGGGCTCCCTGCCTGTGCCATTAAACCCTTACAACTCATCCAGAACGCCGCAACCCGTCTGGTGTTCAACATTCCCAAGTTCTCTCACGTCACACCGCTCCTTCGCACACTCCACTGGCTTCCAGTTGAAGCTCGCATCTGCTACAACACCATGGTGCTTGCCTACGGAGCTGTGAGGGGAACGGCACCTCCGTAACTTCAGGCTCTGATCAGTCCTTACACCCAAAGAAGGGCACTGCGTTCATCCACCTCTGGCCTGCTCGCCTCCCTACCTCTGCGGAAGCACAGTTCCCGCTCAGCCCAGTCAAAACTGTTCGCTGCTCTGGCACCCCTATGGTGGAACAAGCTCCCTCACGACGCCAGGACAGCCGAGTCAATCACCACCTTCCGGAGACACCTGAAACCCCACCTCTTTAAGGAATACCTGGGATAGGATAAAGTAATAACCCCCCCCCCCAAAAAAAAAGATATAGATGTACTATTGTAAAGTGGTTGTTCCACTGGATATCATAAGGTGAATGCACCAATTTGTAAGTCGCTCTGGATAAGAGCGTCTGCTAAATCACGTAAATGTAAATGTAAAATGTAGAGAGAGTGACCAGCCAGGTACTGTGCATGTCTGTTCTAACCTCAGCCCTGCTAGAGAGAGACCAGCCAGGCACTGTGCAGGTCTGTTCTAAACTCAGCCCTGCTAGAGAGAGACCTTCCAGGCACTGTGCAGGTCTGTGCTAACCTCAGCCCTGTTGCTAGAAAGAGACCAGCCAGGCACTGTGCAGGTCTGTTGGTGTTATTGGATTCAGATGGGCTTGCTGAGCTGGTGCCAACTCCAGTCACTATGCCACACACTGTATATATATATATAGACTCACACACACACACACACACACACACACACACACACACAGGTCCTCAGAGCTGCACATTTAGCAAGAAAATAAGTCTGCCATGAAAACATAGCTTTTGACGGTGGGCTTTCTGGGACCTATTTGTGGGGTGAGGGTTTTTGTGTGTGTGTGTGTGGGGGGTGGGACTCCTTAGTGGTGTTCATCCTGTCCAAAGGCCCCAAAGACAGACCCAACTCTACACACACCGCTCAGCATCACTATCCAACCTAAAACAAACCAGCAGGAGCCGTCAGAACCACTCAGCACTGAGACACAGACTGCCTGCTCTGTGTTTATAAACACACACACACACACACACACACACACACACACACACACACACACACACACACACACACACACACACACACACACACACACACACACACACACACACACACACACACACACACACATGGCTGCGGCAGAGAGCCTGCCTGCCCAGGGAATGCTGCTGGACATGCTCATGCTCTGGGCACAAGCCTCCCTTCAGCTGCACACTGCTATGGTTACACACATGCATACACACACACATCCATACACACACACATACACATACACATCCATACACACACACACACACACATAAATCCACACACACACACACACACACACACACACACACACACACACACACACACACACACACACACACACACACACACACACACACACACACACACACACGTACTACCCCATCATCATCATCACCCCCATTATCTTCTTCACCTTCATCATCATTTTACTGATCGTCATCGACAGTCTCATGATTCCCTTGTTAACTTATAAACAACACAACTAGCTTATGATTGGAGGACAGTGATTGGATGACAGTGATTGGAGGACAGTGATTGGAGGACAGTGATTTGAGGACAGTGATTGGAGGACAGTGATTTGAGGACAGTGATTGGAGGACAGTGATTGGAGTATAGTGATTGGAGGATAGTGATTGGAGGACAGTCAGCGAGATCACACCAGATAGTCTTCAATATTTGACGTTTGTCCAGGTCCCAGGACATCGGGAGATGTATTCGATAACGTCCACTATGGCAAACCAAGTGTTTCAGCTCCTAGGATTGCGGGTTCAATCCCAGTGCTACACATTCTGTTTTATCCTCATCCCAAACCTTAATCCTTACCTTAACCAGTCGGTATTAATGTGTAAACTTAACCATCAAGTTGTTTCTGTTTAATAAAAGGAAACTGCCACTAGAACCATCTTGTCTGGTTATAAAGGGAAACTGGGCCCTAGAACCATCGTGTCTGGTTATAAAGGGAAACTTCCCCTAGAACCATCTTGTCTGGTTAAAAAGGGAAACTGGCCCTAGAACCATCTTGTCTGGTTATAAAGGGAAACTGGCCCCTTGAACCATCTTGTCTGGTTATAAAGGGAAACTGGTCCCTAGAACCATCTTGTCTGGTTATAAAGGGAAACTGGCCCCTTGAACCATCTTGTCTGGTTATAAAGGGAAACTGGTCCCTAGAACCATCTTGTCTGGTTATGAAGGGAAACTGGCCCTAGAACCATCTGTCTGGTTATAAAGGGAAACTGGCCCCTTGAACCATCTTGTCTGGTTATAAAGGGAAACTGGTCCCTAGAACCATCTTGTCTGGTTATAAAGGGAAACTGGCCCCTTGAACCATCTTGTCTGGTTATAAAGGGAAACTGGCCCCTAGAACCATCTTGTCTGGTTATAAAGGGAAACTGGCTCCTAGAACCATCTTGTCTGGTTATAATGGGAAACTGCCCCTAGAACCATCTTGTCTGGTTATAAAGGGAAACTGGCCCCTAGAACCATTTCGTCTGGTTTTAAAGGGAAACTGGCCCTAGAACCATCTTGTCTGGTTATAAAGGGAAACTTGCCCCTAGAACTATCTTGTCTGGTTATAAAGGGAAACTGGCCCCTAGAACCATCTTGTCTGGTTATAATGGGAAACTGCCCCTAGAACCATCTTGTCTGGTTATAAAGGGAAACTGGCCCCTAGAACCATTTCGTCTGGTTTTAAAGGGAAACTGCCCCTAGAACCATCTTGTCTGGTTATAAAGGGAAACTTGCCCCTAGAACTATCTTGTCTGGTTATAAAGGGAAACTGGTCCCTAGAACCATCTTGTCTGGTTATAAAGGGAAACTGGACCCTAGAACCATTTTGTCTGGTTATAGAAGGAAACTGGCCCCTAGAACCATCTTGTCTGGTTATAAAGGACCTATGTGGCATTGATGAGTCGGAAACATTCATTCTAGTCCAAAAATGTACTACAAAGTGTAAATAGGATAATTCTGGTCATAAAGTCAGTCTCTTCATGAAGTCAGTCAGTCTCTTCATGAAGTCAGTCAGTCTTTTCATGAAGTCAGTCTCGTCCAAAACGAGATTTGGAAGTGAGTGCGTCACGATGGGCATGGATAGGTTGGTTTTATGATAAAGCAGGTTAGGTAGCTCAGGCCCTGCCGGAATTCTGTCTGGCCTGAGTACCAGTCTTTTAAGCTTACATGCTACAAATACGTGTCAACAAGCATTCAGCATTGTAACGTTACACACCTGGTTGCATATGATGCTTTCAAGACAACTGGGAACTCTGAAAAAACAAGGTCAAATCATGATGTGATCTTCCAGTCAGAAAGTCGGAGCTCTAGAGTTGGATGACCGTTCAAAATCATTTTTCCCAGTTAGAGCTCTAGGGTTCCAGTCACAGTCAGAGCTCTAGAGTTCCAGTCCCAGTCAGAGCTCTAGAGTTCCAGTCCCAGTCAGAGTTCTAGAGTTCCAGTCCCAGTTCCAGTCCCAAGGTTTCCGTTAGGAAAATGTGGTGCTGGACAACGTGACCGAGAAGATTTTAATTTACCGGCCATTTGAGAAATGTATCAGACCCATATGCATTGGGTGTATAATCCATTAGGGTGTCCACCCATGGTGCTCAGAATGACAGAAATCACAGGGCGTCCACCCACGGTGCTCAGAATGACAGAAATCACTGGGCGTCCACCCACGGTGCTCAGTATGACAGAAATCACAGGGTGTCCACCCACGGTGCTCAGAATGACATAAATCACAGGGCGTCCACCCACGGTGCTCAGTATGACAGAAACCACAGGGTGTCCACCCACAGTGCTCAGTATGACAGAAATCACAGGGCATCCACCCACGGTGCTCAGTATGACAGAAATCACAGGGAGTCCACCCACGGTGCTCAGAATGACAGAAATCACAGGGTGTCCACCCACGGTGCTCAGTATGACAGAAATCACAGGGTGTCCACCCACGGTGCTCAGTATGACAGAAATCACAGGGCGTACACCCACGGTGCTCAGTATGACAGAAATCACAGGGTGTCCACCCACGGTGCTCAGTATGACAGAAATCACAGGGCGTCCACCCACGGTGCTCAGTATGACAGAAATCACAGGGCGTCCACCCACGGTGCTCAGTATGACAGAAATCACAGCGCGCCTGATGAGAGCGGCTCTATCTGACTAAAATCTCTGTTAGAAATGTAAAAAGAGGGAGAATCTAAAGATGCAACAACTAATATGACTAGGATTGTGGATATGAAAACCAATAGAACAGTAGAGAAATGTGGAAGTCATAGGCGGCGCGTCGAATAGGCTAGGGAAGTAAATCTGCCAAAATTATATTATTACTTCTGACAATACAAAATTATTCAAAATACTTAACCAGAAAGCATGACTTAGCCAAAGAGGAATCGAGGAAGAATTCCTTTTTTTAATATATATATATATATATAGAGGTGGTGTAACGATGTACACTGAGAGTCGGGAAGCAAGTTCAGGGAGTGTTTTAATAAATAAACCAACACGTAACACAAACAACACACAGAAATGACCCAGGAACAGAAACAATATCACCTGGGGAAGGAACCAAAGGGAAGGACATCTATAGGGAAGGAACCAAAGGGAGGGACATATATAGGGAAGGTAATCAGGGAGGTGATGGAGTCCAGGTGAGTCTGATGAAGTGCAGGTGCGCGTAACAATGGTGACAGGTGTGCGCCATAATGAGCAGCCTGGTGACCTAGAGGCCAGAGAGGGAGCGCACGTGACAGGTGGATTGTTTCAAATCCCAAACTTGTCGGCCTGTTTGGGAAGGCCGCAATAGGGCTGAGCGTGTGGCAATATGTCTCGCTGATTATTGAATTGTGACTGTCAGTGAAAAGCATCTAAAATATGACGATAATGTGGCTTGAGCATAATTTAAAATGTTGAGACAAGAAGAAGGGGAGGGGTGTGTGGTGAAGATATAGGCCAGTCTCTCTCCAGAATGACTCAGCAGGGCAGGGAAGTGTGGTGAAGATATAGGCCAGTCTCTCTCCAGAATGACTCAGCAGGGCAGGGAAGTGTGGTGAAGATATAGGCCAGTCTCTCTCCAGAATGACTCAGCAGGGGAGGGGAGTGTGGTGAAGATATAGGCCAGTCTCTCTCCAGAATGACTCAGCAGGGGAGGGGAGTGTGGTGAAGATATAGGCCAGTCTCTCTCCAGAATGACTCAGCAGGGATAGCGTGTTTGATTCCCAGGACCACCCATAGTAAAACGCGTGCACACATGACTGTAAGTGGCATATATTATTTAGAATTGTTGTGAATGGGCTGATAAAAGCACATTGTACTTCAGCAGCAACCAGCTTGACGAGCTGCAGGAGAAATCAAACTAATGCTGTGCGCGTGTGGTAATTGTGTTGGAGAAGTAAGATGGGCTTGCCATAGATTTACAAGCCGATGTAAGTCAAAACTGTAACTAGGCCACTCAGGAACATTCAATGTCGTCTTGGTAAGCAACTCCAGCGTAGGTTATTGTCCTGCTGAAAGGTGAATTTGCCTCCCAGTGTTTGGTGGAAAGCAGACTGAACCAGGTTTTTCTCTAGGATTTAACCTGTGCTTCACCTCCTAGTGTCTGGTGGAAAGCAGACTGAACCAGGTTTTCCTCTAGGATTTAACCTGTGCTTCACCTCCCAGTGTCTGGTGGAAAGCAGACTGAACCATGTTTTCCTCTAGGATTTAACCTGTGCTTCACCTCCTAGTGTCTGGTGGAAAGCAGACTGAACCAGGTTTTCCTCTAGGATTTAACCTGTGCTTCACCTCCCAGTGTCTGGTGGAAAGCAGACTGAACCAGGTTTTCCTCTAGGATTTAACCTGTGCTTCACCTCCCAGTGTTTGGTGGAAAGCAGACTGAACCAGGTTTTCCTCCAGGATTTAACCTGTGTTTAGCTCTATTCTTTTCTTTAAATCTTAAAATAGTCCCTAATACTTGTTGATGACAGCCATACCCATAACATGAAGCAGCCACCACTATGCTTGAACATATGGAAAGTGGCACTCAGTAATGTGTTTTATTGGATGTGCCCCAAACATATTCAGGACAAAAAGTGAATTTCTTTGCCACATTTTTAGCAGTATTACTTTAGTGCCTTGTTGTAAACAGGAGACATGTTTTGGAATATTTTTATTATGTACAGGCTTCCATCTTTTCACTCTGTCCTTTAGGTTAGTATTGTGGAGTAACTACAATGTTGTTGATTCATCCTCAGTTTTCAGTCACCATTGGTTTCGTTCCTCTCTGACAACGGAGTTAGGAAGAACACCTGTATCCCTGTAGTGACTGGGTGTATTGATACAAAATCCAAAGTGTAATTAATAACTTCACCATTCTCAAAGGGATATGCAATGCCTGCTTTTTTATTTTTACCAATAGGTGCCCTTCTTTGCGAGGCATTGGAAAACCTCTGGGTCTTTGTGGTTGAATCTGTGTTTGAAATTCACTGCTCGACTGAGGGACTTAATTGTATGTGTGGGGTACAGAGATGAATGAGGTAGTTATTCAAAAATCATGTAAAATTAAACACAATTATTGCACACATAGTGAGTCCATGCAAAAAAATAAATAAATGCACCTTTATTTAACCAGGTAGGCCAGTTAAGAACAAGTTCTCATTTACAACTTCAACCTGGCCAAGATAAAGCAAAGCAGTGCGACAAAAACAACAACACAGAGTTACACATGGAATAAACAAACGTACAGTCAATAATAATATATAAAAATATATATACAGTGTCTGCAAATGAAGTAATGAGGTAAGGCAATAAATAGGCGAATAGTAGCGAAGTAATTACAATTTAGCAAATTAACATGATGTGCAAGTTATTATGTGACTTGATAAGCAAATGATAAACCTGAACTTATTTGGGGCTTACCATAACAAAGGGGTTGAATACATATTGACTCAAAACATTTCAGCTTTTCATTTTTTATTCATTTGACAATTTCCCCAAAATATAATTCCTCTTTGACATTATCGGGCACAGTGTGTATTCTTTATGGGCGGACCCTGTGTATTCTTTATGGGGGGACCCTGTGTATTCTTTATGGGGGGTCCTGTGTATTCTTTATGGGGGTACCCTGTGTATTCTTTATGGGGGGACCCTGTGTATTCTTTATGGGGGTCCTGTGTATTCTTTATGGGGGGGGCTGTGTATTCTTTATGGGGGGACCCTGTGTATTCTTTATGGGGGGACCCTGTGTTTTCTTTATGGGGGACCCTGTGTATTCTTTATGGGGGGGGGGCCCTGTGTATTCTTTATGGGGGGCCCTATGTATTCTTTATGGGGGGACCCTGTGTATTCTTTATGGGGGGGCCCTGTGTATTCTTTATGGGGGGAGCCTGTATATTCTTTATGGGGGGGCCCTGTGTATTCTTTATGGGGGGGCCCTGTGTATTCTTTATGGGGGGGCCCTGTGTATTCTTTATGGGGACGGGACCCTGTGTATTCTTTATGGGGGGAGCCTGTGTATTCTTTATGGGGGGGCCCTGTGTATTATTTATGGGGGGGCCCTGTGTATTCTTTATGGGACGGGACCCTGTGTATTCTTTATGGGGGGTCCTGTGTATTCTTTATGGGGGGACCCTGTGTATTATTTATGGGGGGGAACCCTGGGTATTCTTTATGGGGGGTCCCCCCTATACATGTTGACAGGTACAGTATCTGTATCAGTCTACCATAAGACAACATGTTGATAGGTACAGTATCTGTATCAGTCTACCATCAGACAACATGTTGATAGGTACAGTACTGTATCAGCTGTGAATGATGACTAACATGTACCACCAGACAACATGTTGATAGGTACTGTATGTGTATCGGCTGTGAATGACAATAGAAGATGAAAGACAAGTGTAATATTCATACATTGTTATATTAGAAACTTCTTAAGGCTTGGCATCCCACTAGCGGGACAACTTCCGGTGAACCTGGAGGGCGCGCAATTCAAATAAATAATCAGAAAAATTATTACATTTAGGAACATACAAGTGTCTTATATCGGTTGAAAGCTTAAATTTATTGTCAATCTAACTGCACTGTCCGTATTTTTCCACCAGCACAGGTTTCATAAATTTACAAATAGCGATTAAATATTCATTTACTTTTTGAAATCTTCCTCTGATTTGTTATCCAAAGGGTCCCAGCTACAACATGTAGTGTCGTTTTGTTAGTTTTGTTAGATAAAATCCTTCTTTATATCCCAAAAAGTATGTTTAGTTCCCGCCAACGATTTGAGTTTTCCACTCGTTCAACATGCAGAGAAAGTTATCCAAAAAGCTACCGCTAAACTTTGTTAAGCCAATTCAAAATGAGTTTCTATTTAATCCTCAGATACCCTAAAATGTAATTAAACTATAATATTTAATATGGAAAGAAGTATGTTCAATAGGAAAACGATATTAGCAGGTGCGTGTCCTCTTCGTCGCACATACACTGATTTCCAAGTCTGTGTCCCTGTACTAAAACTCATAATTCTTCCTCGTTTGGGAAGAAACAAGCCTGAAACCTTTAACAAAGACTACTGACACCCTGTGGAAGCTATAGGAATTGCATACTGGGAGCTAGATTTAATTTCTTCACTATACGTTCCATTGGAAGAGCATGGGCTCTCAAAAAAAATAATTTCTGGTTGGTTTTTCTTTGGATTTTCTCCTACCATATCTATTGTGTTATAGTCTCCTACATTTTTTAACATTAACATTTCTACAAACTTCAGAGAGTTTTATTTCCCATGGCACCAATTATATGCGTATCCTGGCTTCAGGGCCTGAGCAACAGGCAGTTTACTTTGGGAAAGTCAGTCAGGCGGAAATGGAGACAAATAGACCCTATCCTGAAGAAGGTTCTACAGTATTATGTGAATGATGGTTTATTCGACATGGAACTGTTACACTTAAAAGTTATTAAAACACTTTTAAAACACTTTGTTTAGAATAACTACATCAGTTCAGTAATTACATTGTTCTTATAATACTCTGTAGGCTACTAACCTCCTGGAGGAAACTCTCTTCCCAACTATTTTGCAATCTCTTTGGCAAAGCAAAGATGGGGAAGGTCTAGCCGTAGTAAAGAGATGCTCTGCTTTTTTGACACCGCACTCCAAAAAGCAAGTTCTGCAGGCTCTAGTTTTGTCTAATCTTGATTATTGTCCAGTCGTGTGTTCCAGTGCTGCAAGGAAAGACTTAGTTAAGCTGCAGCTGGCCCAGAACAGAGCGACACATTCCGCTCTTCATTGTAATCAGAGGGCTGATATAAATACTATGTATGCCAGTCTCTCTTGGCTAAGAATTGAGGAGAGATTGACTGCATCTCTTCTTCTTTTTATAAGAAACATTAATGTGTTGGAAATCCCAACTTGTTTGCAGAGTCAACTTACACACAGCTCTGACACACACACTTATCCCACGAGACATGTCACCAGGGGTCTTTTCATAGTCCCCAAATCCAGAACAAATTCAAAAAAACATACAGTATTATATAGAGCCCTTATTGCATGGACCTTCCTTCCGTCTCACATTGCTCAAATAAACAGAAAACCTGGTTTAAAAAAAAAAGATAAAGCAACGCCTCTCCCCTATTTGACCTAGATAGTTTGTGTGTATGCATTGATATGTAGGCTACGTGTGCCTTTTTTTTTTGTTCTTGTCTAATGATGTTCTGTATTATGTCATTCTGTATTATTTTCATGTTTTGTGTGGACCCCAGGAAGAGTAGCTGCTGCTTTTACAACAGCTAATGGGGATCCTAATAAAATACCAAATACAGTTGTCAACATCCTGCTCCTTAAATTAAACTGGTATACTTTCCTATTTGTGCTGTTTCTTTTCCTCCACCAGTTTTGATCCTTTATATTGGGCAGACAGACCAGTTCCCTACCTCCTCCCGCTGCTACCTGCCTTCTCCATTTTTGGGGTAATGCTGAAATCAATTGGTTGTAATCTTGGATTTATATATTTTGTGATATCAATACCAAGTATGTCTACTTCACCGTCAGCCTATTTTATTAATAAACTGCAGGGTAATGTAAAAGTTGTATTTTTTAAAGATCCTGTCACGACATGTGTGTAGGTGGCAGGGAAGTCAGGCGCAGGAGAAACAAACTTGGTGTAACTGGAGTAGTTTAATAAAGTTAAAAACAAACTCCAAAACAAAAGTACATAATAAAATAAACATGGGTATAATAACCCGTCGCGCACCAATACAACAACACGAGCACATAACAACAAACAATCTCTGACAAGGACATGAGGGGAAACAGAGGGTTAAATACACAACATGTTATGAATGGGATTGGAACCAGGTGTGTAGGAAGACAAGACAAAACCAATGGAAAATGAAAAATGGATCAATGATGGCTAGAAGACCGGTAACGTCGACCGCCGAGCACCGCCCGAACAAGGAGGGGCATCGACTTCGGCAGAAGTCGTGACAGATCCAATACGTAATATTGTACATCATAATTAGGTTGTAGTCCAGAGAGTCCAGAAAAGTTATCTAGATCTTCAATGAGACATTGCAGGGATCTAGCTTGCAGACTTAATATCAAACTTAAACTACCGTTCAAAAGTTTGGGGTCAATTAGACCTTTCCTTGTTTTTGAAAGAAAAGCAAATTTTTTGCCCATTAAAAAAAAAACATCAAATTGATCAGAAATTCAGTGTAGACATTGTTAATGTTGTAAATGACTACTGTATCTGGAAATGGCAGATTTTTTATGGAATATCTACATAGGTGTACAGAGGCCCATTATCAGCAACCATCACTCCTGTGTTCCAATGGCACGTTGTGTTAGCTAATCCAAGTTTATCATTTTAAAAGGCTAATTGATTATTAGAAAACCCTTTTGCACAGTTGAAAACTGTTGTGCTAATTAAAGAAGCAATACAACTGGCCTTCTTTGGAGTAGTTGAGTATCTGGAGCATCAGCATTTGTGGGTTCGATTACAAGCTCAAAATGGCCAGAAACCAAGGACTTTCTTCTGAAACTCGTCAGTCTATTCTTGTTCTGAGAAATGAAGGCTATTCCATGCGAGAAATTGCCAAGAAAATGAAGATCTTGTACAACTCTGTGTACAACTCCTTTCACAGAACAGCGCAAACTGGCTCTAACCAGAATAGAAAGAGAAGTGGGAGGCCCCGGTGCACAACTGAGCAAGATGACAAATACATTAGAGTGTCTAGTTTGAGAAACAGATGCCTCACAAGTCCTCAACTGGCAGCTTCATTAATAGTACCCGCAAAACACCAGTCTCAATGTCAGCAGTGAAGAGGTGACTCCGGGATGCTGGCCTTCTAGGCAGAGTTCCTCTGTCCAGTGTCTGTGTACTTTTGCCCATCTTAATCTTTTTGCTATTTTGCCTAGAAGGCCAGCATCCCGGAGTCACCTCTTCACTGGTGACTTTTTTCCCCTCATTAATCTACACACAATACCCCAAAATGACATAGCAAAACATTTTTTTTAGATTTTTTGGCAAATTCAGACCCTACGAGACTTGAAATTGAGCAGGTGCTTCCTGTTTCCGTTGATCATCCTTTTTTACTGCCAATTTCATGGTATCCAATTGGCAGTTACAGTCTTTTCCCATCGCTGCAACTCCCCTACGGACTCGGGAGAGGCAATGGTCGAGAGCCATTCGTCCTCCGAAACACGACCTGTACACATCACGGACAAACTGAAATGGTCCACACACACAGACAGCGTGGTGAAGAAGACGCAAGAGGAGGTTGAAGAAATTTAGCTTGTCACAGAAAACACTCACACACTTTTACAGGTGCACAATCGAGAGCATACTGTCGGGATGTATCACTGCCTGGTACGGCAACTGCTCCACCCACAACCGTAAGGCTCTCCAGAGGGTAGTGAGGTTTGCACAACGCATCACCGAGGGCAAACTACCTGCCCTCCAGGACACCTACACCACCCGGTGTCACAGGGAGGCCATCAAGGACAACAACCACCCGAGCCACTGCCTGTTCACCCCGCTATCATCCAGAAGGCGAGGTCAGTACAGGTGCATCAAAGCTGGGACCGAGAGACTGAAAAACAGCTTCTATCTCAAGGCCATCAGACTGTTAAACAGCCATCACTAACATTGAGTGGCTGCTGCCAACATACTGACTCATCTCTAGCCACTTTAAGAATAAAACGTTGGATGTAATAAATGTATCACTAGTCACTTTAAACAATGCCACTTTATATAATGTTTACATACCCTACATTACTCATCTCATATGTATATACTGTACTCTATACCATCTACTGCATCTTGCCTATGCCGCTCGGCCATCACTCATCCATATATTTATATGTGCATATTCTTTTTCATTTCTTTACACTTGTGTGTATAAGGTAGTTGTGAAATTGTTAGATTACATGTTAGATATTACTGCAAGGTCGGAACTAGAAGCACAAGCATTCAAATCTGCTAACCATGTGTGTGACCAATAACATTTGATTTGATTTGATCTTGACACACTGCTCGCTTTACCCGGAGGTCAGCCGCTCCAATGTGTCGGAGGAAACACCTTCCAACTGGCAACGGAATTTAGCTTGCAGGTGCCGGGCCCACCACAAGGAGTCGCTAGAGTGCGATGGGACAAGGAAATCACGTCTGGACAAACTGTCCCCTAACCCAGACGATGCTGGGCCAATTGTGCGCCACCTCATTAGTCTCCAGGTCAAGGCCGGCTGTGGCACAGCCTGGGATCGAACCCGGGGCTGTAGTGATGCCTCAAGCACTGCGATGCAGTGCCTTGGAAAGCTGCGCCACTCCGGAGCTTCCACTGATCATCCTTGAGATGTTTCTACAACTTGATTGGAGTCCACCTGTGGTAAAATCTATTGATTTGACATGATTTGGAAAGGCACACACCTGTCCAAATAAGGTCCCACAGTTGGCAGTGCATGTCAGAGTAAAATAAATAATAATGAGGTTGAAGGAATTGTTTGTAGAGCTCCAAGACAGGATTGTGTTGAGGCACAGATCTGGGGAAGGGTACCAAAAAATGTCTGCAGCATTGAAGGTCCCCAAGAACACAGTGGCCTCCATTATTCTTAAACGGAAGAAGTTTGTAACCACCAAGACTCTTCCTACAGCTGGCCGCCTGGCCAAACTGAGCATTCAGGGGAGAAGAGTCTTGGTCAGAGAGGTGACCAAGAACCCAATGGTCACTCTGACAGAGCTTCAGAATTATTCTGTGGAGATGGGAGAACCTTCCAGAAGGACAACCATCTCTGCAGCACTCTACCAATCAGGCCTTTATGGTAGAGTGGCCAGACGGTAGCTACTCCTTAGTAAAAGGCACATGACAGCCTGCTTGGAGTTTGCCAAAAGGCACCTAAAGGACTCTCAGACCATTAGAAACAAGATTCTCTGGTCTGATGAAATCAAGATTAAATTATTTGGCCTGAATGCCAAGCGGCACGTCTGGGGGAAACATGATACCATCCCTAAGGTGAAGCATGGTGGTGGCAGCATCATGCTGTGGGGATGTTTTTCATTGGCAGGAACTGGGATTGAGGGAAAGATGAACGGATCAAAGTACAGTGAGATCCTTGATGAAAACATGCTCCAGAGCGCTCAGGACCTCAGACTGGTGTGAAGGTTCACCTTCCAACAGGACAACGACCCTAAGCACACAGCCAAGACAATGCAGGAGTGGCTTTGGGACAAATCTCTGAGTGGCCCAGCCAGAGCCAGGACTTGAACCTGATCGAACATCTCTGGAGAGACCTGAAAATAGCTGTGCATTAACACACCCCATTCAACTTGACAGAGCTTGACAGAATCTCCAGAGAAGAATGGGAGAAACTTCCCAAATACAGGCGTGCCATGCTTGTAGCATCATACCCAAAAATCCTCAAGGCTATAATCACTGGTGCTTCAACTAAATACTGAGTAAAGGGTCTGAATACTGACACTACCGGTTAAAAGACTTAGAACACCAACTCATTCCAGGGTTTTTCTTTATTTTTACTATTTTCTACATTTGTAGAATAATAGTGAAGACATCAAAACTATGAAATAACACATTTGGAATCATGTAGTAAACAAAAATGTGTTAAACAAATAAAAATATATTTTATATGTGAGATTCTTCAAATAGCCACCCTTTGCCTTGATGACAGCTTTTCACACTCTTGGCATTCTCACAACCAGCTTCATGAGGTAGTCACCTGGAATGCATTTCAATTAACAGGTGTGCCTTGTTTAAAGTCAAAGAGGGATTTCTTTCCTCCTTAATGCGTTTGTGCCAATCAGTTGTGTTGTAACAGGTAGGGGTGGTATACAGAAGATAGCCCTATATGGTAAAATACCAAGCCCATATTATGGCAAGAACAGCTCAAATAAGCAAAGAGAAACGATCATTACTTTAAGACATGAAGTTCAGTCAATACGGAACATTTTAAGAAGTGCAGTCGCAAAAATCATCAAGCGCTATGATGAAACTGACTCTCAATGGACATTAGACCGGTGGAAATTTGTCCTTTGGTCTGGAGTCCAAATTGGAGATTTTTTGTTCCAAACACTGTGAGACGCTATTTGACCAAGAAGGATAGTGAAGGAGTGCTGCACCAGATGACCTGGCCGCCACAATCCCCCAACCTCAACTTAATTGAAATGGTTTGTAATGAGTCTGTTCTACACTGCTCTTATATTGTGTTCTGTTCTAATCTACTCTGTTCTGTTCTACTCTGCTTGTATACTGTGTTCTGTTCTACTCTACTCTGCTCTAATATAATGTGTTCTGTTCTACTCTGTTCTAATATACTGTGATCTGTTCTACTCTACTCTGCTCAAATCTACTGTGTTCTGTTCTACTCTACTCTGCTCTAATATACTGTGTTCTGTTCTACTCTACTCTGTTCTAATATACTGTGTTCTGTTCTACTCTGCTCTAATCTACTGTGTTCTGTTCTACTCTACTCTGCTCTAATATACTGTGTTCTGTTCTACTCTACTCTGCTCTAATATACTGTGTTCTGTTCTACTCTACTCTGTTCTAATATACTGTGTTCTGTTCTACTCTACTCAGCTCCAATCATATGTGTTCTTTTCTACTCTACTCTGCTCTAATATACTGTGTTCTGTTCTAATCTACTCTGCTCTAATATACTGTGTTCTGTTCTACTCTACTCTGCTCTAACTACTGTGTCCTACTCTACTCTACTCTGCTCTAATATACTGTGTTCTGTTCTACTCTACTCTGCTCTAATATACTGTGTTGTGTTCTACTCTACTCTGTTCTAATATACTGTGTTCTGTTCTACTATACTCTGCTCTATTCTACTCTGTTCTGGTCTACGCTGCTCTAATCTACTGTGTTCTACTCTACTCTACTCTGCTCTAACATACTGTGTTCTGTTCTGCTCTACTCTTCTCTAATCTTATACTGTGTTCTGTTCTACTCTACTCTGCTCTAATATACTGTGTTCTGTTCTACTCTACTCTACTCAACTCTGTTCTAATATACTGTGATCTGTTCTACTCTACTCAACTCTGTTCTAATATACTGTGATCTGTTCTACTCTACTCTGCTCTAATATACTGTGTTCTGTTCTACTCTACTCTGCTCTAACTACTGTGTCCTACTCTACTCTACTCTGCTCTAATATACTGTGTTCTGTTCTACTCTACTCTGCTCTAATATACTGTGTTGTGTTCTACTCTACTCTGTTCTAATATACTGTGTTCTGTTCTACTATACTCTGCTCTATTCTACTCTGTTCTGGTCTACGCTGCTCTAATCTACTGTGTTCTACTCTACTCTACTCTGCTCTAACATACTGTGTTCTGTTCTGCTCTACTCTTCTCTAATCTTATACTGTGTTCTGTTCTACTCTACTCTGCTCTAATATACTGTGTTCTGTTCTACTCTACTCTACTCAACTCTGTTCTAATATACTGTGATCTGTTCTACTCTACTCTGCTCTAATATACTGTGTTCTGTTCTACTCTACTCTGCTCTAATCTACTGTATTCTGTTCTACTCTACTCTGCTCTAATATAATGTGTTCTGTTATACTCTACTCTGTTCTAAACTACTGTGTTCTGTTCTACAATGCTCAAATCTACTGTGTTCTGTGCTACTCTACTCTGCTCTAATATACTGTGTTCGGTTCTACTCTACTCTGCCCTAATATACTGTGTTCTGTTCTAATCTACTCTGCTCTAACATACTTTGTTCTGTTCTACTCTACTCTGCTCTAATCTACTGTGTTCTACTCTACTCTACTCTGTTCTAATATACTGTGTTCTGTTCTACTCCACTCTGCACTAATATACAGTGATCTGTTCTACTCTACTCTGCTCTAATATACTGTGTTCTGTTCTACTCTACTCTGCTCTAATATACTGTGTTCTACTCTACTCTGCTCTAATATACTGTGTTCTGTTCTACTCTTCTCTGTTCTTTTCTACTCTGCTCTAATATACTGTGTTCTGTTCTACTCTACTCTGCTCTAATATACTGTGTTCCGTTCTGATCTACTCTGTTCTAATATACTGTGTTCTGTTCTGATCTACTCTGTTCTAATATACTGTGTTCTGTTCTACTCTACACTGCTCTAATATAATGTGTTCTACTCTACACTGCTCTAATATACTGTGTTCTACTCTACTCTGCTCTGCTCTAATTTACTGTGTTCTGTTCTACTCTACTCTGCTCTAATATACTGTGTTCTGTTCTACTCTACTCTGCTCTAATATACTTTGTTCTGTTCTACTCTACTCTGTTCTAATATACTGTGTTCTGTTCTACTCTACTCTGCTCTAATCTACTCTGTTCTGTTCTATGCTGCTCTAATCTACTGTGTTCAACTCTACTCTACACTGCTCTAATATACTGTGTTTTGTTCTACTCTACTCTGCTCTAATCTCCTGTGTTCTATTCTACTCTACTCAACTCAACTCTGTTCTAATATACTGTGTTCTGTTCTACTCTGCTCTAATCTACTATGTTCTGTTCTACTCTACTCTGCTCTAATATACTGTGTTCTGTTCTACTCTACTCTGCTCTAATCTACTGTGTTCTACTCTACTCTACTCTGTTCTAATATACTGTGTTCTGTTCTACTCCACTCTGCACTAATATACTGTGATCTGTTCTACTCTACTCTGCTCTAATATACTGTGTTCTGTTCTAATCTACTCTGCTCTAATATACTGTGTTCTGTTCTACTTTACTCTGCTCTAATATACTGTGTTCTACTCTACTCTGCTCTAATATACTGTGTTCTGTTCTACTCTACTCTGTTCTGTTCTACTCTGCTCTAATATACTGTGTTCTGTTCTACTCTACTCTGCTCTAATATACTGTGTTCTGTTCTGATCTACTCTGTTCTAATATACTGTGTTCTGTTCTGATCTACTCTGTTCTAATATACTGTGTTCTGTTCTACTCTACACTGCTCTAATATAATGTGTTCTACTCTACACTGCTCTAATATACTGTGTTCTACTCTACTCTGCTCTGCTCTAATTTACTGTGTTCTGTTCTACTCTACTCTGCTCTAATATACTGTGTTCTGTTCTACTCTACTCTGCTCTAATATACTGTGTTCAGTTCTACTCTACTCTGTTCTAATATACTGTGTTCTGTTCTACTCTACTCTGCTCTAATCTACTCTTGTCTGTTCTATGCTGCCCTAATCTACCTATTCAACTCTACTCTACTCTGCTCTAATATACTGTGTTTTGTTCTACTCTACTCTGCTCTAATCTCCTGTGTTCTGCTCTACTCAACTCTGTTCTAATATACTGTGTTCTGTTCTACTCTGCTCTAATCTACTATGTTCTGTTCTACTCTACTCTGCTCTAATATACTGTGTTCTGTTCTACTCTACTCTGCTCTAATATACTGTGTTCTGTTCTACTCTAGTCTGTTCTAATATACTGTTTTCTGTTCTACTCTACTCTGCTCTAATATACTGTGTTCTGTTCTAATCTACTCTTCTCTAATATACTGTGTTCTGTTCTACTCTGCTCTAATCTACTGTGTTCTGTTCTACTCTACTCTGCTCTAACATACTGTGTTCTGTTCTACTCTACTCTGTTCTAATATACTGTGTTCTGTTCTACTCTACTCTGCTCTAATATACTGTGTTCTGTTCTACTCTACTCTGCTCAACTCTGTTCTAATATACTGTGTTCTGTTCTACTCTGCTCTAATCTACTATGTTCTGTTCTACTCTACTCTGCTCTAATATACTGTGTTCTGTTCCACTCTACTCTCCTCTAATATACTGTGTTCTGTTCTACTCTAGTCTGTTCTAATATACTGTTTTCTGTTCTACTCTACTCTGCTCTAATATACTGTTTTCTGTTCTAATCTACTCTGCTCTAATATACTGTGTTCTGTTCTACTCACCTCTGCTCTAATATACTGTGTTCTCTCCTACTCTGCTCTAATATACTGTGATCTGTTCTACTCTACTCTGCTCTAATATAATGTGCTCTGTTCTACTCTACTCTAAGATACTGTGTTCTGTTCTGATCTACTCTGTTCTAATATACTGTGTTCTGTTCTACTCCACTCTGCACTAATATACAGTGATCTGTTCTACTCTACTCTGCTCTAATATACTGTGTTCTGTTCTAATCTACTCTGCTCTAATATACTGTGTTCTGTTCTGATCTACTCTGTTCTAATATACTGTGTTCTGTTCTGATCTACTCTGTTCTAATATACTGTGTTCTGTTCTACTCTACACTGCTCTAATATAATGTGTTCTACTCTACACTGCTCTAATATACTGTGTTCTACTCTACTCTGCTCTGCTCTAATATACTGTGTTCTGTTCTACTCTACTCTGCTCTAATATACTGTGTTCTGTTCTACTCTACTCTGCTCTAATATACTGTGTTCTGTTCTACTCTACTCTGCTCTAATATACTGTGTTCTGTTCTACTCTACTCTGCTCTAATCTACTCTGTTCTGTTCTATGCTGCTCTAATCTACTGTGTTCAACTCTACTCTACACTGCTCTAATATACTGTGTTTTGTTCTACTCTACTCTGCTCTAATCTCCTGTGTTCTATTCTACTCTACTCTACTCAACTCTGTTCTAATATACTGTGTTCTGTTCTACTCTGCTCTAATCTACTGTGTTCTGTTCTACTCTACTCTGCTCTAATATACTGTGTTCTGTTCTACTCTACTCTGCTCTAATCTACTGTGTTCTACTCTACTCTACTCTGCTCTAATATACTGTGTTCTGTTCTACTCTACTCTGCTCTAATATACTGTGTTCTGTTCTACTCTACTCTGCTCTAATATACTGTGTTCTGTTCTAATCTACTCTGCTCTAATATACTGTGTTCTGTTCTACTCTACTCTGCTCTAATATACTGTGTTCTACTCTACTCTGCTCTAATATACTGTGTTCTGTTCTACTCTACTCTGTTCTGTTCTACTCTGCTCTAATATACTGTGTTCTATTCTACTCTACTCTGCTCTAATATACTGTGTTCTGTTCTGATCTACTCTGTTCTAATATACTGTGTTCTGTTCTGATCTACTCTGTTCTAATATACTGTGTTTTGTTCTACTCTACTCTGCTCTAATCTCCTGTGTTCTATTCTACTCTACTCTACTCAACTCTGTTCTAATATACTGTGTTCTGTTCTACTCTGCTCTAATCTACTGTGTTCTGTTCTACTCTACTCTGCTCTAATATACTGTGTTCTGTTCTACTCTACTCTGCTCTAATCTACTGTGTTCTACTCTACTCTACTCTGCTCTAATATACTGTGTTCTGTTCTACTCTGCTCTAATATACTGTGATCTGTTCTACTCTACTCTGCTCTAATATACTGTGTTCTGTTCTAATCTACTCTGCTCTAATATACTGTGTTCTTTTCTACTCTACTCTGCTCTAATATACTGTGTTCTACTCTACTCTGCTCTAATATACTGTGTTCTGTTCTACTCTACTCTGTTCTGTTCTACTCTGCTCTAATATACTGTGTTCTGTTCTACTCTACTCTGCTCTAATATACTGTGTTCTGTTCTGATCTACTCTGTTCTAATATACTGTGTTCTGTTCTGATCTACTCTGTTCTAATATACTGTGTTCTGTTCTACTCTACACTGCTCTAATATAATGTGTTCTATTCTACACTGCTCTAATATACTGTGTTCTACTCTACTCTGCTCTGCTCTAATTTACTGTGTTCTGTTCTACTCTACTCTGCTCTAATATACTGTGTTCTGTTCTACTCTACTCTGCTCTAATATACTGTGTTCTGTTCTACTCTACTCTGTTCTAATATACTATGTTCTGTTCTACTCTACTCTGCTCTAATCTACTCTTGTCTGTTCTATGCTGCTCTAATCTACCTATTCAACTCTACTCTACTCTGCTCTAATATACTGTGTTTTGTTCTACTCTACTCTGCTCTAATTTACTATGTTCTGTTCTACTCTACTCTACTCAACTCTGTTCTAATATACTGTGTTCTGTTCTACTCTACTCAGCTCTAATATACTGTGTTCTGGTCTACTCTACTCTGCTCTAATCTACTATGTTCTGTTCTACTCTACACTGCTCTAATATACTGTGTTCTACTCTACTCTGCTCTTATATACTTTGTTCTGCTCTACTCTACTCTTCTCTAATCGACTGTGTTCTGTTCTAATCTACTCTGTTCTAATATACTTTGTTCTGTTCTACTCTACTCTGCTCTAATATACTGTGTTCTGTTCTGATCTACTCTGTTCTAATATACTGTGTTCTGTTCTGATCTACTCTGTTCTAATATACTGTGTTCTGTTCTACTCTACACTGCTCTAATATAATGTGTTCTACTCTACACTGCTCTAATATACTGTGTTCTACTCTACTCTGCTCTGCTCTAATATACTGTGTTCTGTTCTACTCTACTCTGCTCTAATATACTGTGTTCTGTTCTACTCTACTCTGCTCTAATATACTGTGTTCTGTTCTACTCTACTCTGTTCTAATATACTGTGTTCTGTTCTACTCTACTCTGCTCTAATCTACTCTGTTCTGTTCTATGCTGCTCTAATCTACTGTGTTCAACTCTACTCTACACTGCTCTAATATACTGTGTTTTGTTCTACTCTACTCTGCTCTAATCTCCTGTGTTCTATTCTACTCTACTCTACTCAACTCTGTTCTAATATACTGTGTTCTGTTCTACTCTGCTCTAATCTACTGTGTTCTGTTCTACTCTACTCTGCTCTAATATACTGTGTTCTGTTCTACTCTACTCTGCTCTAATCTACTGTGTTCTACTCTACTCTACTCTGCTCTAATATACTGTGTTCTGTTCTACTCTACTCTGCTCTAATATACTGTGTTCTGTTCTACTCTACTCTGCTCTAATATACTGTGTTCTGTTCTAATCTACTCTGCTCTAATATACTGTGTTCTGTTCTACTCTACTCTGCTCTAATATACTGTGTTCTACTCTACTCTGCTCTAATATACTGTGTTCTGTTCTACTCTACTCTGTTCTGTTCTACTCTGCTCTAATATACTGTGTTCTGTTCTACTCTACTCTGCTCTAATATACTGTGTTCTGTTCTGATCTACTCTGTTCTAATATACTGTGTTCTGTTCTGATCTACTCTGTTCTAATATACTGTGTTTTGTTCTACTCTACTCTGCTCTAATCTCCTGTGTTCTATTCTACTCTACTCTACTCAACTCTGTTCTAATATACTGTGTTCTGTTCTACTCTGCTCTAATCTACTATGTTCTGTTCTACTCTACTCTGCTCTAATATACTGTGTTCTGTTCTACTCTACTCTGCTCTAATCTACTGTGTTCTACTCTACTCTACTCTGCTCTAATATACTGTGTTCTGTTCTACTCTGCTCTAATATACTGTGATCTGTTCTACTCTACTCTGCTCTAATATACTGTGTTCTGTTCTAATCTACTCTGCTCTAATATACTGTGTTCTGTTCTACTCTACTCTGCTCTAATATACTGTGTTCTACTCTACTCTGCTCTAATATACTGTGTTCTGTTCTACTCTACTCTGTTCTGTTCTACTCTGCTCTAATATACTGTGTTCTGTTCTACTCTACTCTGCTCTAATATACTGTGTTCTGTTCTGATCTACTCTGTTCTAATATACTGTGTTCTGTTCTACTCTACTCTGCTCTAATATACTGTGTTCTGTTCTACTCTACTCTGCTCTAATATAATGTGTTCTATTCTACACTGCTCTAATATACTGTGTTCTACTCTACTCTACTCTGCTCTAATATACTGTGTTCTGTTCTACTCTACTCTGCTCTAATATACTGTGTTCTGTTCTACTCTACTCTGCTCTAATATACTGTGTTCTGTTCTACTCTACTCTGTTCTAATATACTATGTTCTGTTCTACTCTACTCTGCTCTAATCTACTCTTGTCTGTTCTATGCTGCTCTAATCTACCTATTCAACTCTACTCTACTCTGCTCTAATATACTGTGTTTTGTTCTACTCTACTCTGCTCTAATTTACTATGTTCTGTTCTACTCTACTCTACTCAACTCTGTTCTAATATACTGTGTTCTGTTCTACTCTACTCAGCTCTAATATACTGTGTTCTGGTCTACTCTACTCTGCTCTAATCTACTATGTTCTGTTCTACTCTACACTGCTCTAATATACTGTGTTCTACTCTACTCTGCTCTTATATACTTTGTTCTGCTCTACTCTACTCTTCTCTAATCGACTGTGTTCTGTTCTAATCTACTCTGTTCTAATATACTTTGTTCTGTTCTACTCTACTCTGCTCTAATATACTGTGTTCTGTTCTACTCTACTCTGCTCTAATATACTCTGTTCTATTCTACTCTGCTCTAATATACTGTGTTCTGTTCTACTCTACTCTGTTCTGTTCTACTCTGCTCTAATATACTGTGTTCTGTTCTACTCTACTCTGCTCTATTATACTGTGTTCTGTTCTGATCTACTCTGTTCTAATATACTGTGTTCTGTTCGACTCTACACTGCTCTAATATACTGTGTTCTGATCTACTCTGCTCTTATATACTGTGTTCTGCTCTACTCTACTCTGCTCTAATCTACCATGTTCTTTTCTGCTCTACTCTGCTCTAATCTACTGTGTTCTGTTCTACTCTGCTCTAATATACTGTGTTCTGTTCTAATCTACTCTGCTCTAATCTACTGTGTTCTGTTCTACTCTACTCTGCTATAATATACTCTGTTTTGTTCTACTGTTCTCTACTCTGTTCTAATATACTGTGTTCTGTTCTACTCTGCTCTAATATACTGTGTTCTGTTCTAATCTACTCTGCTCTAATATACTGTGTTCTGTTCTAATCTACTCTGCTCTAATATACTGTGTTCTATTCTACTCTACTCTGCTCTAATCTACTGTGTTCTGTTCTACTCTACTGTGCTCTAATCTACTCTGTTCTGTTCTTTGCAGCTCTAATCTACTGTGTTCTACTCTAATCTACTCTGCTCTAATATACTGTGTTCTATTCTACTCTACACTGCTCTAACCTACTGCGTTCTGTTCTACTCTACTCTGCTCTAATCTACTGTGTTCTGTTCTACTCTGCTCTAATCTACTGTGTTCTACTCTACTCTGCTCTAATATACTGTGTTCTGTTCTACTCTAATCTGCTCTAATATACTGTGTTCTATTCTACTCTACTCTGATCTAATCTACTGTGTTCTGTTCTACTCTACTCTACTCAACTCTGTTCTAATATACTGTGTTCTGTTCTACTATACTCTGCTCTAATATACTGTGTTCTGGTCTACTCTACTCTGCTCTAATCTACTATGTTCTGTTCTACTCTACTCTGCTCTAATATAATGTGTTCTGTTCTACTCTTCTCTGTTCTAATCTACTGTGTTCTGTTCTGCTCTACTCTGCTCAAATCTACTGTGTTCTGTTCTACTCTACTCTGCTCTAATATACTGTGTTCTGTTCTACTCCACTCTGCTCTAATATACTGTGTTCTGTTCTGATCTACTCTGTTCTAATATACTGTGTTCTGTTCTACTCTACACTGCTCTAATATAATGTGTTCTACTCTACACTGCTCTAATATACTGTGTTCTACTCTAATCTGCTCTGCTCTAATTTACTGTGTTCTGTTCTACTCTACTCTGCTCTAATATACTCTGTTCTGTTCTATGCTGCTCTAATCTACTGTGTTCAACTCTACTCTAGTCTGTTCTAATATACTGTTTTCTGTTCTACTCTACTCTGCTCTAATATACTGTGTTCTGTTCTACTCTACTCTACTCAACTCTGTTCTAATATACTGTGTTCTGTTCTACTCTGCTCTAATCTACTATGTTCTGTTCTACTCTACTCTGCTCTAATATACTGTGTTCTGTTCTACTCTAGTCTGTTCTAATATACTGTTTTCTGTTCTACTCTACTCTGCTCTAATATACTGTGTTCTGTTCTACTCTACTCTACTCAACTCTGTTCTAATATACTGTGTTCTGTTCTACTCTGCTCTAATCTACTATGTTCTGTTCTACTCTACTCTGCTCTAATATACTGTGTTCTGTTCTACTCACCTCTGCTCTAATATACTGTGTTCTTTCCTACTCTGCTCTAATATACTGTGATCTGTTCTACTCTACTCTGCTCTAATATAATGTGCTCTGTTCTGATCTACTCTGTTATAATATTCTGTGTTCTGTTCTACTCTGCTCTAATATACTGTGTTTTGTTCTGTTCTACTCTGCTCTAATATACTGTGTTCTGTTCTAATCTACTCTGCTCTAATATACTGTGTTCTATTCTTCTCTACTCTGCTCTAATCTACTGTGTTCTGTTCTACTCTACTGTGCTCTAATCTACTTTGTTCTGTTCTTTGCAGCTCTAATCTACTGTGTTCTACTCTAATCTACTCTGCTCTAATAAACTGTGTTCTATTCTACTCTACTCTGCTCTAACCTACTGAGTTCTGTTCTACTCTACTCTGCTCTAATCTACTGCGTTCTGTTCTTCTCTACTCTGCTCTAACCTACTGTGTTCTACTCTACTCTGTTCTAATATACTGTGTTCTGTTCTACTCTACTCTGCTCTAATATACTGTGTTCTATTCTACTCTACTCTGCTCTAATCTATTGTGTTCTCTTCTACTCTACTCTACTCAACTCTGTTCTAATATATTGCATTCTGTTCTACTCTACTCTGCTCTAATCTACTGTGTTCTACTCTACTCTGCTCTAAAATACTGTGTTCTGTTCTACTCTACTCTGCTCTAATATAATGTGTTCTGTTCTACTCTACTCTGATCTAATATACTGTGTTCTGTTCTACTCTACTCTACTCAACTCTGTTCTAATATACTGTGTTCTGTTCTACTCTACTCAGCTCTAATATACTGTGTTCTGGACTTCTCTACTCTGCTCTAATCTACTATGTTCTGTTCTACTCTACTCTGCTCTGCTCTAATATAATGTGTTCTGTTCTACTCTACTCTGTTCTAATCTACTGTGTTCTGTTCATCTCTACTCTGCTCAAATCTACTGTGTTCTGTTCTACTCTACTCTGCTCTAATATACTGTATTCTGTTCTACTCTACTCTGCTCTAATCTACTGTGTTCTACTTTACTCTACTCTGCTCTAATATCTGGTTGTTCTTTCTCTTCGTTGCTCTAATATACTGT
>NW_021822276.1:0-32374 GCF_901001165.1 Salmo trutta
ATTATTCCTCCTCCACCAAACTTTACAGTTGGCACTATGCATTCGGGCATGTAGCGTTCTCCTAGCATCCGCCAAACCCAGATTCGTCCGTCGGACTGCCAGATGGTGAAGCGTGATTCATCAGTTCATTTGTGTATATATAATGTATGTTCATCTCTATTTGTCTCTCTGATTGTGCGTGTCTATGTCCCTGTGTGTTTGTCTTTGTCCATGTGTGTAACGATGGATATCCTGATAGTCTTCCTGCTCTCTGTAGGCTCCAGGACAGAGTGTGAGAGACACAATGGTGTTTATGATTCCCATTGACGATACAGACAGCACACATTATACACACACACACAATACATTAGGTACATACGAAGACAACATATGCTTGTTGTCACACAGGGAAAACACATATGCTACCAACAGACAGCAGACGAGTGACAAAGATACTTACAGGAGGTTATGATGCCAAGTGAAACAAACAATGCTGTTCAGTAGTGGCTGTGAGTGGTGGAGTGTGAGAGAGAGACAGAGAGAGAGTGGGGCCTGCTCTTTGTTATAATACAGTGTACTGTGGTAGTGGTAGTACTGTGGTAGTGGTAGTACTGTTGTAGTGGTAGTACTGTAGTGGTAATGGTAGTACTGTTGTAGTAATGGTAGTACTATAGTGTTAGTGGTGGTAGTAGTAAGGGTAGTACTGTAGTAGTGGTACTGTTGTAGCGGTGGTGGTAGTAGTACTGTTTTAGACATTTTTGCACGTTTATTAACTTAAATATCACATTTACATAAGTATTCAGACCCTTTACTCAGTACTTTAAAGCACCTTTGGGAGCAATTACAGCGTTGAGTAGTCTTGGGTATGAAGCTACAAGCTTGGCAAACCTGTATTTTGGGTCTTTCTCCCATTCTTCTCTGCAGATCCTCTCAAGCTCTGTCAGGTTGGATGGCGAGCGTCGCTGCATAGCTATTTTCAGGTCTCCAGAGATGTTCGATCAGGTTCAAGTCCGGGCTCTGGCTGGGCCACTCAAGGACATTCAGAGACTTGTTGAAGCCACTCCTGCGTTGTGTTGGCTGTGTGCTTAGGGTTGTTGTCCTGTTGGAAGGTGAAGCTTTGCCCCGGTCTGAGGTCCTGAGTACTCTAGAGCAGGTTTTCATCAAGGATCTCGCTGTACTTGGCTCCGTTCATCTTTCCCTCAATCCTGACTAGTCTCCCAGTCCCTGCCACCACCACGCTTCACCGTAGGGTTGGTGCCAGGTTTCCTCCAGACGAGACGCTTGGCATTCAGGTCAAAGAGTTCAATCTTGGTTTCATCACACCAGAGAATCTTGTTTGTCATGGTCTGAGAGTCTTTTGGCAAACTCCAAGCGGACTGTCATGTGCCTTTTACTGAGGAGTGGCATCCGTCTGGCCACTCTACCATAAAGACCTGATTGGTGGAGTGCTGCAGGGATGGTCGTCCTTCTGGAAGGTTCTCCCATCTCCACAGAGGAATTCTGGAGGTCTGTCAGTGACCATCGGGTTATTGGTCACCTCCCTGACCAAGGCCCTTCTCCCCCGATTGCTCCATTTGGCCGGGCGGCCATTTTAGAATAAGGCTGTAACGTAACAAGATGTGGTAAAAGTCAAGGTGTTTGAATACTTTCAGAATGCACTATACGTAATATTTTGAAATACCGAATGTATGATTTTCAATACCATTTCAAAAATACAAAGTAATATTTGCCACTGCTTATAACTAACTAGAAGTTAAGTATGTGTCAGATGTGTCAAATAAATGATATCAATCTCAGGGCTCCAGCTTGCTAACTTGGCAAGATCAAGCTTCTTGGTTTCAGCAGAGACATTCAATCGCCTCCTGCATCAAGATCCCTGTTTGCTAAATTATTTTGTGCGTACTTTTTTTTTTGTGTGTGTGTGTGTCCAACACACTGAACTCAACCCAGAAGTACACACACTCCCCACAGACAAGTTCCTGACCCTTGTCCCAACAGTTTGAGTGTGTATGGTGGTGTGTTCACTGCTGCTTTGTGCTTGCCTCCGAGCCCTCCGTGTCCATCTGCATGAGAACTATGTCCAGTAGCCTTGTGCGACGTGAAAATTCTTCCCCCGTGGTGGTGGAGTGCTGTTTCTCCCGTCTACTCCGAGGTGTAACGTTACAATGCTCCCAACACCTCCATTACGTTCTACAGCTGGAGGTGGGAGACACACGAAAAGGGCATCTCTCTGTCTCTGCCAGCCTCTATCTACATCCACCCCTTCCCCCCCTCTATTTCAATCATACTGTTTCTCTTGTCACCTCTGTTAAATCACTCTTTCTGTTTTCCTTGTCATATGCTTTAAAATGGTCACCTTGGCCTTCTCTCCACTGCTATATTCCTTTTCTTTCCCCTCTGGCGCTCCATCTCTCTCCTCCCTCCAGTTGAAATGTGCCTCGGGATTGACATGAGTCCTCTTGCCATTTTAGCAGACACTTTTATCTGAAGTGACTTAGTTGCCGTGCTACTGAGGACCAAATATTAACAATAGAAATTCTTCACCCCCACCTCTCTCTCTCTCTCTCTCTCTCTCTCTCTCTTTGGTCTCTCTCTCTTCTCTCTCTCTCTCTCCTCTCTCTCTCTCCTCTCTCTCTCTCTCTCTCTCTCTCTCTCCTCTCTCCTCTCTCTCTCTCTCTCTCTCTCTCTTTTCTCTCTCTCTCTCTTTCTCTCTTTCTCTGTGAATAGCTAAGAAAGACCAGGAGGGAGAGGAGGAAAAGAAAACAACCCAGAAGAAGAAGGTGAAAGAGTTGAAGGTGTTGGACTCCAAATCATCTCAGAACCTTTGTGAGTGTCATCACCACCATCCACTATGTTCAGCTTCTCACGCTTTCAATGCAGCAAAGGGTCTAGCAGTCAAGTTGTTGTTTGGGTTGTGTGTGTGAGCTCTGACTGGCTGTGTGTTTCAGCCATCTTCCTGGGCTCGTTCCGTCTGCCCTACGAGGAGATCAAGAACGTCATCCTGGAGGTCAACGAGAAGCTGCTCTCTGAGTCCATGGTGCAGGTACAGACCAGAGAGCGTGTCTTTGTCTGGCTTGCTGGCTGAACGTGAGCCGAGTCAGTGTTTCCTATGTGTGCGTTTTTATGCATTCAAATGTTGTATTCGTCCTGTGTGTAAATGAATGTTCTCTCTCTCTGTGTGTGTGTGTGTGTGTAGAATCTTATCAAGCAGCTGCCTGAACAGGAGACGCTGAATGTTCTGGGTGAGATGAAAGACGAGTATGAAGACCTGGCAGAGGCCGAGCAGTTTGGAGTCGTGGTGAGAACAGAACACACGCTATTATGTGGGAAAATGAGGCGTTAACAGAGCTCTGATTGGCCTGAATAACCCACAGCGTAACACATTAGACTTGGAACATACGAACTAGCCAACCACACACACAAACCCATTGACCCTAGTCAAACACTACCAGGAATTACAATCCCTCCCGCCCCACTTTAAAGGAAACACAACTTATAAAAGGCTTTATAGAGCATTCACAAGTGTTCATAAGCACTAAAAAGATGCTTCAGAAATCATTTATGACACACATTTTACCTCTTGTGTCTCTCATAGTCTCCAACACTCCCTTCTCTCCCGCCTCTAGATGTCGACGGTGAAGCGGCTGAAGCCTCGCCTGACGGCCATCTTGTTCCGGCTGCAGTTTGAGGAGCAGCTGAACAACATCAAGCCAGACGTGGTGTCCGTGACGGCGGCCTGCGAGGAGCTAAGGAAGAGCGTCACCTTCTCCCAGCTGCTGCAGATCATCCTGCTGGTGGGCAACTACATGAACGCCGGTTCCCGCAACGCCAAGGCCTTCGGATTCAGCATCAGCTACCTCTGCAAGGTGTGTGAGAGAGAGATCTACACACAGACACACAACGGCATGTCTACAGACACGCTACAGGGTTCGGACAAAATGGACGTGTTAAGCAGACTGCATTAAGGGTTTTAAAAGGGAGGGGGATAAAACTCTTGTCTGATTTACCCTCTGTCTAATCAGCTGCGGGACACCAAGACGGCTGACCTGAAGCAGACGCTGCTGCACTTCCTGGCTGACGTTTGTCAGGAGCAGTATCCCGACGTCATGACCTTCCCAGACGAGCTCATCCACGTGGAGAAGGCCAGCCGAGGTAACCACGACAACCGTGGACCACACTAGGGTCGGGGCCACGTCAACCTTTGTCCTATCGTGATCAAGTAGTGATAAAATCACGGGCTGGATGGAAGCAAAGTCCTCCGTCCTCGCGCTTCATAATAGTTGTTTTGCTTCCTCCTCGCTTAACATTCAGTTTGTTCTATAGCCTCGGCCTGTAGACTTGTTTCATTCTTGTTCTTTTTGAAAGCGGCAACTTTAGGACTATTTGAATATTTAGGAAATAGGCTCCTGTTCACAGCTTAAATGTGTCTTTAAGCCTTTATGATAGGCCTAGTAGGAGGATAGGTTATTGGCTATTTTGTTTCGTTTTTTTTAGATGCATTTTTTCCCACACGGATCATTTATTTCTTAATGGGCTTAAACTTGAAGCTTGTAATTCGATTTTTTTCCCCCTATAGGCTATTGCTATCGTTTGAACCCTCTCGTTATTAGTCCCCTGGCTACCATGCATGTGTAAAATGATGAAAGTGTAGCTTGGCCCAAAGTCCTATTCATATCGAATGGAGAGACGAGCGAATATAGCCTGCGTTTTTTTATTTTTTTAAACAGCTAGACCCAATATAGTTAAGGAGTGTTCGTTATAAATAAACGGAATAGCTTTGAGATATAAGGCCTATGCGTCCTACAGAGCTAGAGTGGGAAGCAGTACTCTGACTGGACATTTTGCGCTGCTTTGGTGGAATGTTCACCTCTGTCTAGCCTACTATACTCTGTTGCGTTCTATAGGCTTACATAACAGGCTGTTTATTGAAATAGGGCTATAGCAAATAGGACCCGGCAGATTACTCGGAATGTCACTCGTGTGCTGACCGACCCGGTTCCTTAAGCCTACGGTGCGGTGCCAGTCAAGTTTTAAATGGGCTAAACCATCGCCTGTCACATCACGGTGTCGTCACCATCGGCGATGGCTGTCAATAAGACGCTAGACTACACCTAACACCTACCCTCAGACACAGTTTTCCTTTCCTTGTTTTCTCTCCTCATCCCTTTGCCTTTCATGACACGTGTTGCCCTTTCCCCTCTAACCCCTGTGCCAGTGTCGGCTGAGACTCTGCAGAAGAACTTGGAGCAGATGGGCCGTGCGCTGAAGAGTCTGGACAAAGACCTGGAGACCTTCCCTCCTCCACAGAGTGACAGGGACATGTTCATAGAGAAAATGAATATATCCTTTACTACTGCAAATCACATTCACTCTTATGTCAAACTTAACTCGAGTCATTTTCACTTCCTCTGATCCAGTAAAGTTATGTGTAAAGTGTTGTTTCTAAGGAGCTCCACACATCCTACGAATTACGACGGAGACCGGAAACATCCTCTGATGTCATTTCCTGCAGGCCAGGTCTTCCATGCTGAGTGTGTGTGAGTGTGTATGCCTCTGTGTGTTCCTTAACGCTGTTCCTCACAGCTTCGTGGGCAGTGCCAGAGAGCAGTATGAGAAGTTGGACATGATGCATAAGAACATGGAGAAGCAGTACTCTGACCTGGGGGACTACTTTGTGTTCGACCCTCGCAAGATTTCTGTCGAAGAGTTCTTCGGCGACCTCAACAACTTCAAGAACATGTTCCAGGTGAGTGTGCGCTCGCTCGCACGCGTGTCTCTCGTTTCGGATCGATAGCGAACAGCACCTGTTTCTCCTCACCTGTCTGCAAGTAATATTTACTGTGTTAGTAGGCAGGTGTAGTCTACAGGTCTGTCTTATCAGTTTCCTCTTAGCCTAAACAAACACATTAGAGGGAAGGAGGAAGGGGAAACCTGGGGACAGGTTTAGCCACCTGTTCCTAGTGTTGACATCGCGTTCGTAACGGCATTTTAAGCCGTTTTAACTGCGACTGTGGTTTACTAAGAGAGCTCCGTGGTCCTGCAGGTGCTGGCTTGTTTGACCCGGTTGTCTTGGCACACAGGCCAACTCTTGAAGTGTTTCTCGGCGTCGCGCTTTTTCGCGCGCTCGCTCTCTCTCCCCCTCTCGCGCACACACGCACTCACCGTCTCTTGTGTCCATGTCCCCTCAGCAAGCGGTGAAGGAGAATGCGAAGAGGAGGGAGGCGGAGGAGAAGATCAAGAGAGCAAAGCTGGCCAGAGAGAAGGCTGACAGGGAGAAGGAGGAGAAACAGAAGAGAAGCCAACAACTGGACCTCAACGAAGGTCAGAGTGTCTGTGGGAGAGGAGTGGGTCAACGTGTGGGGGTGTGTGGGGGGGGAGGATGTTTTGTGAACTGAACTTCTCCTTGATACCAGTTGGGGGCAGTCAGAGCCCACTGTACTGCGGGATGTGTGTGTGTGTGTGTGTGTGTGTGTGTGTGTGTGTGTGTGTGTGTGTGTGTGTGTGTGTGTGTGTGTGTGTGTGTGTGTGTGTGTGTGTGTGTGTGTGTGTGTGTGTTCTCCAGTAATCCACAGCAGACCTCAGATAATCTAATATAGTGGATCTCTGCACAGAGCGAGAGGTAAGAGCGCGTGAACGAGAGACGGAGGACACAAATGTGGAGGAGACTATAGTCTCTGTCTTATCCCCTCGTACCGTTGTTTTTGGAACGAGGGGTTTTTGTCTCAGAAAAGAGTAAGAAGATGGAGGAACTCTCTAGCTCCACAAATACGTTCCTCTCTGTCTGAGATTCAAACGGGCTGGGATAGTGGCCGTCTTATCCTGACACACACACACACACACACACACACACACACACACACACACACACAGGGCATTGCGCTGAAACCCATACAAACGGACCACAAATTAGTCACTTTTGCCTTCTACACCCTCACACGCTGTCCCTCCCCCACTTTTCTTTCTCTGACCTACTTTCGGAACATTCCTTCTCTTGGCTCCAGTTGGTCTCCCTTGGGACTCCACAGTTCCACAGTCAACAGAATTCCTCTCTGCTACAGCGCTCTGTGTGTGTGTGTGTGTGTGTGTGTGTGCGTGCGTGCGCCCCCTCTTTCACCCACATTATTTCCCTCTCTCCTGATGTGTTCCAGCTGGCTCTTCTCCTCCCTCTTTTTCTTCCATCTCTTCCTAATTCTTTCCATAATTTCCCCCCTTTCTTTTTAAAGGGACAGTAAGTGATCTACCTGCCATCTAAACCAATTCTCCGTGCAGTGTGTCGAACGTGAAGGAGTCAGTTTTCATGGTCAACCACAACAGACATTCAAAACACACACACACACACACACACACACACACATGCACACCATCCATCCATCCATTCATTCATTCATAGAGCTTTGAGTGCCTTTTGAGCTTCATGTCGACAGTTGACCATGAAACTTGACTGCACGCTTGTGTGTGGCTGGGAGGCGAGGGTCCTTTTACATACAGGTGGTAGGACTGTCAAAGCTCTGTGGTATTCTTCACAACCTAGTTAAACACACACACACGCACAGTACACACACTCACCTAGTCTTTTTTGTGCGTGTTGACCTGTGTTCAAGGTCTCTCTTCATAATTACTTTGCTTCACATTTACTTCCTGCTTCTCACACTCTCCCTCTCTCCCACACACACACTAGTTGGTTGAACTCTGTGAGGTCAGAGTGTGTTTGGAGCTCATGGCCTTAACATTCCCATGTGAAATAAACACAGAGAGACTGTCCTCAGTTTCTCTCACATAGACACTCGCGTCGGTACGGTCATTAGATTAGGTGATATTACATTATAATACCAGCATATAAATTAAGATTAAAATACAGCGATATTACTTATACTACTGCTCGTTTAAAATCAGGATTTAGGCCTAGTTTATTTATGCTTAGTCTTCACTGTATGTGTTCTAGGGTTTAGTGCCAATGGCAAAAGCCTATTGTATTAGGGACAGCAGCCGTAGTGTAAGCTGACCTGGGACCTGTTCATATTCCTCAGTAGCAACAGTCCTGCGTAGTTTCCCAGGTCTGCAGCTAGGTGTCAGTGCTGCATGAAAGAGGGTGTGTTTGTGTGGGGGGGGTGAGCGAGAGAAGACACGTGGGTGTGTGTGTGTGGCGTGTAGCCACTGGGAGTGCTGTGGCTCTACCTTAGAGCCTGTGTGAGGGGGTTGGGGGGAGGGGAGTTGTAGAGCAACAGATGTCTCAGGGGGATTAGACAGCGTTGGTCCTCTCCGAACAGAGGGAGGGACACGGAGAGGAGAAAGGGATAGATGGGATGACAGGACGTGCTGGGTAAACCATCTCTCGTGGCCGAAGGGGGGGCTGTTGTCTGTGTGTGTGTGTGTGTGTGTGTGTGTGTGTGTGTGTGTGTGTGTGTGTGTGTGTGTGTGTGTGTGTGTGTGTGTGTGTGTGTTTGTCAAGTAATACCATTAGGGGTGCTCTTGTGCTGCACATGATGACACCAGGCTGTGTGGGGGTGTCTAAGGGACATCTTTAGAGAATAGCTGGTAATTATTTTGCTATTACCGGATTAGCAGAGTTTATGCCGTTTTAACTCACTGCCTTGCTGTACCTTGTTTTTGTTGGGGTCACCGTTACACACTGGTCAGAGAGCATTTGATAATGACCTTGACCACCACTCACTCTCCTATTGATTTCCAACCATAGATTATCAATGGCTGTGTTAATTCAATCAGTATTGTGCAACAGTTTTTAGGGATCATATGTGAGTTAATCAATTTGAAACACTTGTTGAAAGCTAATTAATGTAAATAAAATAAAAAATGATCAAAATAAGCCTTACAGAAATGATAGGGCAGTCGATAGTGTAATTTGCCCTATTCAATCGTTAGACAGTCTTTCCTATAGTCAATGTAGCTCCATACAATAATGCATACATGCTGTGCAGTGAGAGGGCCTTCGCCCTAGGATACGGTCGTCTCATTTTCGTTGATAAGTCATTAGGTAAACCTATAAAGCATGCTTTTTAAAACCGGTCCCGGTTTGTCCCTTTATTGCTGCCGTTAACACCCACCCAAAAGCAGTTTCCTCGAAGATGTGTTTTCACTGGATGGCTTTGGGTTTAACACAAGCGTGTGATTTATGGAGGTGGGGGAGTGGTTTTGTGCCAGATGTATTCTCCTTTTGGTTAAAAATAAAAACACGACTGCATGTTTTCTGCCTGTGCAGTTGTGTGCCGCGGCCACTTGGGTGGGTATGCGAGCTGTGTTGTGGGCCTGCACTGTGTGTGTGTGTGACTTTCTCTGACGTGACAGACAAGTCTAGGAGCCATCTGCTGCTAGGCTTACAGTGGGATTAAGCTAGTGGGGGGGGGGGTTTACAGGGGGAGGGGGAGGTGACGACAACAACCTTTAACCCCATGCAGCACCCCCCCCCCAGTCAACCTCCCTTCTTTTAGTTCAAAGTGAAAATAATTCAAACCATATGCCTGAGTGTGCCAGTGAGTCCCCTCTCCCCTGCCCCCGTTAGACAGCCAGACACTGTGTCTGCGCAGGGGTACAAAGACATAAACAAACACACAGTATACACACATTGTAGAAATCCCCGGTCGACATTGAAGATTATTGAGCCATAGTTTACTAGACCTGTAGAGTGTGTGTGTGTACTCCTGCAGCCTCTACAGGATCTGAACTGGGTCAGTGCCCAACTAGGTTACTGTATGTAATGGGCCACCATGTCCATGTGACTGGTGACACTCCCCCACCCCCCTGGGGGAGAGTTCTGTGTGTTTGTGAAGGTAGGGGGCGTGCTTTGTCTACTGAACTCTCCTCTGTCGTATGTCTGTATGGAGGATGCTGAAAATGATGTGTGTTTTATGATAAATATGGATGTTTCTGTGTTTTGTATTGATTATATATGTTATAAAGTTGTGTATGTGATATTGATTGTGTGTGTGTGTGTGTGTGTGTGTGTGTGTGTGTGTGTGTGTGTGTGTACAGAGGGTGATGAGACTGGTATCATGGACGGCCTGTTGGAGGCGCTGCAGTCTGGTGCTGCCTTCAAGAGGAAGAGAGGCCCACGACAAGCTGGTAAGAACACACTCACTCACAAAAATACAGTGGCAAGAAAAATGTATGTGAACCCTTTGGAATTGCCTGGATTTCTACATAAATTGGTCATCAAATTTGATCTGATCTTCATTTAAGTCACAGCAATAGACACACAGTGTGCTTAAACTAATAACACACTAATTATTGAATTATTGAAATCCAGGTATTTACAAAGGGTTCACATACTTTTTCTTGCCACTGTACATTCTTGGACACACACTCTCTCTCATGCACAAACAGTGACCTTCCCTCTGATGAAGCCTTCAGTCCCCTGCTGCCTCCTGTTTGTACGGTGCCATCTGTTTTGTTGCTAGAGGGCCGAGGTGTGCTGTCAGCTCAACCTGGCAGGACGGGGGTGGGGTGACAGCGACAGGGATTTGTGGCGGTCTGGGGTGTTCAGTTATAGAATAGAAATACACTATAAAAATGCGGCTTCACAATGACCTTTTTAAACAGGTTAACCCATGTTCTGTTGACAACCGCTAGCCCGAGGCTAGCACTAGCTGTCTAGACTGGGTTCATTGTGTGAACACATGCTTCAGTCAGTCTGTCTCTAAGTGATCTGTGCGGACTTCCACTCAGACCTGTTCTACTCTACAGTTCTCCAGCCTCGCTCTCTCAGGCTAGAGGAACACCACCCGCATAATCTGGTTAAATACTCTCTCCTGCTTCACTGGCCTATTGAGTTACTCACTTCAGCTGCTGCACACACACTCACGTGTACACACACACACACACACACACACACACACACACACACACACACACACACACACTTAAGAAAGCTCACTGTCACAGAAACACACATACACAAAGTTACAGCACCAGAGTACAGGCTACTTAGAGCCCAGACATTCTTCCCCCTCTCCTTTTTTTTCTCCCACCCTCTCTCTCTTTCCCTTCCTCCCTTTGCCTCTCTCCTCTCTCATCTTTCCTACTCCCCGTCTCTTCCGGGCGGTTGTGTTTGACGTTTCAGTGTTATGAGTGAGGTGATTGTCAAGTTTGGTTCAGTGATCTGTGGAAGTGTCCTTTGGGGTCCTCTAACTCTGACAGGCATTTTCCAGGGACAGCTAAAACTCTTCATCACAGGGAGGTGAGGCCCAGTCAACCTAATCACCGCTAAACAGAATGAGAGACAACCAAAGGAAGGAAAGAAAGAGGTAGAGGAATGAGGGAAAGGGGGGAAGAGAGAAGGGGAGAAAAGTGCCCACTAGGGTCTGTCAGACACCGAAACTCGTTTTCACACTCCAAACAGGAAATGTGTCCTCTCTCTTCCCTAGTTCTTGTTTTCTATGTCTGTGTTGGCTAGCTGTGTGTTTTTTTTTTTTTTTCAGGCCAATCAGAGCTTTGTTAATGTCTCATTTTTCCACATTGATTTTCAAAGCCACCTTTTCCAGTCTGCCACGGGGTTCTCCCCAGCTAGGCTGGCCTCTCAGATGACTCCGAGGTCTTATTGTAGCGGGCTAGAGGAGGTACATCCTGGTACTCTGGGCTGGTTTCAGTTAAGATGGCTGACATGCTGACTCTCATGCACACGGACCTACACCCGCATGCACTACATAGAAAACCCTCTAAGACCTTCTTGTTACTTCATTAGTATTGCCATTACTATTACTCTTTCACGCACGTCCCCCTGTTCTTCCTCACGATAGAGCACCCACACACACAGTTCCAGCCTCATGCTGGGTGTTGTCAGCTGTGTTCGAATACTAACAGTACTATTTGTGATGTGAATTGAGTATTTACTATGCTTATTCGTCATGGTATGGATATAGTTAGTACACCAAAGGTTCCCGGTTGTCGTACTAAAATCGGCAAAATCTGAAGTAAACACGCAGAGGACACTATTTCGGTACTTTAGGACCCATAGTGCAATTCTTCAGGAAATGAGCATGGCTTCACATCGTTTCGAGATTTGAAGAAAGTGGCGGAAAATATGCAGTCGAAGTACGAGAGCGGATACAAATTCATTGCTTTAACTAATTATGACGAATGTTGAGCAATGTAATAAAGTAATGACTTTTAAAATAAGTAACCTTACACGTTATATTGGCTACGCTGTCCTTACGAACCACATAGCGTGTCATTACAGCGGTATGTACCGGTATGTTAGCTACGCTGTCCTTACGAACCACATAGCGTGTCATTACAGCGGTATGTACCGGTATGTTAGCTACGCTGTCCTTACGAACCACATAGCGTGTCATTACAGCGGTATGTACCGGTATGTTAGCTACGCTGTCCTTACGAACCACATAGCGTATCATTACAGCGGTATGTACCGGTATGTTAGCTACGCTGTCCTTACGAACCACATAGCGTGTCATTACAGCGGTATGTACCGGGATGTTAGCTACACTGTCCTTACGAACCACATAGCGTATCATTACAGCGGTATGTACCGGTATGTTAGCTACACTGTCCTTACGAACCACATAGCGTGTCATTACAGCAGTATGTACCGGTATGTTAGCTACACTGTCCTTACGAACCACATAGCGTATCATTACAGCGGTATGTACCGGTATGTTAGCTACACTGTCCTTACGAACCACATAGCGTATCATTACAGCGGTATGTACCGGTATGTTAGCTACGCTGTCCTTACGAACCACATAGCGTATCATTACAGCGGTATGTACCGGTATGTTAGCTACGCTGTCCTTACGAACCACATAGCGTATCATTACAGCGGTATGTACCGGTATGTTAGCTACGCTGTCCTTACGAACCACATAGCGTGTCATTACAGCGGTATGTACCGGTATGTTAGCTACGCTGTCCTTACGAACCACATAGCGTGTCATTACAGCGGTATGTACCGGGATGTTAGCTACGCTGTCCTTACGAACCACATAGCGTGTCATTACAGCGGTATGTACCGGTATGTTAGCTACGCTGTCCTTCTGAACCACATAGCGTGTCATTACAGCGGTATGTACCGGGATGTTAGCTACACTGTCCTTACGAACCACATAGCGTATCATTACAGCGGTATGTACCTGTATGTTAGCTACACTGTCCTTACGAACCACATAGCGTGTCATTACAGCAGTATGTACCGGTATGTTAGCTACACTGTCCTTACGAACCACATAGCGTATCATTACAGCGGTATGTACCGGTATGTTAGCTACACTGTCCTTACGAACCACATAGCGTATCATTACAGCGGTATGTACCGGTATGTTAGCTACGCTGTCCTTACGAACCACATAGCGTATCATTACAGCGGTATGTACCGGTATGTTAGCTACGCTGTCCTTACGAACCACATAGCGTATCATTACAGCGGTATGTACCGGTATGTTAGCTACGCTGTCCTTACGAACCACATAGCGTGTCATTACAGCAGTATGTACCGGTATGTTAGCTACACTGTCCTTACGAACCACATAGCGTATCATTACAGCAGTATGTACCGGTATGTTAGCTACGCTGTCCTTACGAACCACATAGCGTATCATTACAGCGGTATGTACCGGTATGTTAGCTACACTGTCCTTACGAACCACATAGCGTATCATTACAGCGGTATGTACCGGTATGTTGTTCGCTAGCTACCTAACGTTAGCTGGCTACTTATACATCAAACTTGCCAGCATATTAACTATAGGCTAACTACCCAACGTTTATGGACTTGATTATTCCCGTCATTCTTAGCTAAATGGTATAGTCGCTGTGCGTTCTCAATGGACATTCGGGTGCTTTCGTAAATTCGTTCTTACTATCCCGATTTCAGAGTGCAGAATAATGAATTTACGAGTGCTCAACACTTGTTGAATATGCCCGGTGTCAGTAAACGTCGGCCTAAAAAGCGTACCGTATATTCCGGACTATAAGCCGCAACTTTTTTCCCACGCTTTGAACTTCGCGGCTTAAACAATGACGCGGCTAATATATGGATTTTTCCCGCTTTCAAATTTGTGGGTCCTGACAGCGTGGAGCATTGTCAAAAAATCCACTATCATCAACGGGTTTCGAAAGGCTGGACTGCTGCGTGTTGAAGAGGGCTCAGCGGGGGATTTGCCTCCGGATGAAAGTGACGAGAGCGACAATGAAAACGATCCAATATCGGATGAAGCAATTCTGAGGCTATTCAACTCCGACACCGAAGGAGATGGTTTCAGTGCACAGGAGGAGGAAGATAGTGACCAATGACTTTCTTGGTAGGCTACTGTTTACTGCTATTTTTTTATTTTTTGTTACAAGCCGTGTTTCGTTAAAGCCTATTTATTTTTGTTACAAGCCGTGTTTCGTTAAAGCCTATTTATTTTTGTTACAAGCCATGCTTCGTTAAAGCCTATTTATTTTTGTAACAAGCCTATTTATTTTTGTTACAAGCCGTGTTTCGTTAAAGCCTATTTATTTTTGTTACAAGCCGTGTTTCGTTAAAGCCTGTGTAAAGTTCATTTGTTTCAATGTACCGGTAGGCACCTGCGGCTTATAGACATGTGCGGCTTATTTATGTTCAAAATAATATTTTTTTAATTCAGTGGGTGCGGCTTATATTCAGGTGCGCTGAATAGTCCGGAAATTACGGTAATTAAATTGTTGCCACCAGCACAGTTACAGTCACCAACGCTCTGGATAACATGAAAACTGCCTAACCAGCTCAGGTAGGGCGAGTAAAATGGTCAGAGTGGTCTCATTTGTTGTTTCTGGAAGAAGCTAGCTAGCAAGCTAGCCAACGTTAGCGTGGATGCTTGACTACCGTTGTAAGGTCAGAACGCTCAAATCAACCCTACTCCTCGGCCCGAGTGTCCAGTGCGCCAAACGCTCTGAATTTACAAACGGACAATCTGACAACGCTCTGAATTTACGAGCGCACTCTGGCACTCCAGATGGAATTTTAACAACACACCTGATGTCTAACTAGTAATTTTACCTTATAGTTTGTTATGCTAACTAGCTAGCAAGAGATTGCATAGCAACGGCATCAACTTCCGGTAGACATGCTAAGAGCTAGTTCTCTCAACTGAAAGCATACTGTTCGTTTACAGTATACTAAAATTACGTAATAGTATGTAGTATATACTCATTAAGAATGTAGTATACAGTATGTTAGTATGGGTATTCGAGCACAGCTATGGTCATTGTGTCATGGCTGTCTGTTTCGATAGAGAGCCGTGAGGCTGATCGAAGTGTGGCAGAGAGAGGGGAGGGCCTCTAACCCCTAACCGGGGACTTGGCTCTCTCGCTCTCTCTCTGGCTGTCTCTGGGGGAGAGGTGCTACAGCTGTCCTCCCTCTGTCTGCACTGCTCTTTTTAAACCAGGCCCTCACACATTGCATACCAACACACACATATGCTTGCATACCGATACTAACATATACACACTCACATACTCCCACACTTAGACACAGAGTAACATACTTTATCCAAATAGACTCTCTCACAGCCATTCTAAGGAAATTACAAGCTACTGGCTATTCCCTCTTTCATTTAATGGAATGATGGCACCACAATGAGGCATCCCTGACATCACTATAGGCCCATCTGCTAGGTCATAACCCCACCCTAAACCACCAGTCACAATAGAGAATGAATGGCAAAGCACCAATCACAATGGAGCGACACATAAAAGGGCCAGTCACAATAGAGACACACACTCGCTCCGCAGCAGCGGAGGACTGTGGGGCTCCCTGTCTACTTTCAGAGCAGTAGGCCCAGATGACTGACTCACACTGCCACTGAGGACTGGTTTTGGGAAAGCTGTGTGTTACCCTGTCTAGCCTGAGGAGGGCGACGTGAGCTTCTAGAACCAAATCCGCTGGTTGCTGCTCCAGCTGGGAACATCCATACATACTGGCCTCGTGACTATCATGTCAAAACTACATGCTCATAGTCCTCTATCGCTCTACACACTGATCTAACTCTCTCACACACACACACACACACACACACATAGCTGTGAGCATCTGTGAGTATTGAGACCATGGCTATCTAACAATAAAACGGTTCCATCTAAACACACGTTGCTTTGCCTTTCTCACTTACTCTCTGTCACTCATTTACACACTCGCTCACGTAATCACACTCTCCAGCACATCTGCAGACACAAACAATGAAACACACACTTACCGGCACTGTTTATACGGTTTATTTCCTCATCCGGCAGTAATTATAAGTCTCCTGTGTAATGTGTAACAGATGATCTTCTCACCACCCTGACTGTGTCCCCATTTCCCCTGTCCCACACACACACATACATACACACACACACAGTTATAAACAAAGGTAATCACAGGCAGCATGTTGTGAGGCATTGTGCTGGGTTCTGGTCTAGACATCTCATTTCCTGGTGGGAAGGGAACTGCAGGCCGAGAACCAAATTCGCCTCTCAACTCTGACTGGAGAACCAGTTACACACAATGGAAAGAAACATAAGCCATATTGATCAATCATTCATTCAGAAATAAGGGTTAAAGGTTTAGGTCAATATCGGCACAAAATGAACATGTTCTTGATCAATTAGAAATGTATCTGCTGTTCTGACAGCATGCTCAGTTACTAACATAACTCAAATTGATTGAACCCCCCCCAATTTCCTCGCCCTGATTCTCTGACCCCCAAACCGGTGTCCTTGCCCTGATTCTCTGACCCCCAAACCGGTGTCCTCGTCCTGATTCTCTGACCCCCCCCCAAACCGGTGTCCTCGCCCTGATTCTCTGACCCCCCCCCCCCAACCAGCGTCCTCGTCCTGATTCTCCGAACCCCCCCCCCCCAAACCAGTGTGTGTTAGATCTCTGTTCTGAACACCCTGGGGTAGATGAGAGCAAGGTGCTAATTTAAAGCCACAGCTGCCTGCGTTTTTTCAGCAGGGATGAAGCTCTGTAAACCCCAGCACTGAACAAGTGAAAGGAACTGAGTTGCATAACCTCTAATGTATCTCTCCATATTCCTCTCTCTCTCCTCCTCACTCTTTCTCCTCCTCACTCTTTCTCCTCCTCTCGCTCTCTCCTCCTCCTCTTCCTCCCCAGACTCAGTGCTGTCCCTGTCCCAGCTAGTGCTGGAGACCTGCTCGGTAACCCGTGTGTGTCAACAGAACCATGTGACTGTGTGTTGTAATGTGGTTAACAGCCATGGTTCATTCATTTGCATTTGCGTGCGTGTGTGTGTGCCTGTTTGCATCTGTGACCAGAGTCGAACTAACTGCCACCTTCATTCTAGGTCAACTCCAGAACCCACTACTACATCTCGCTGCTCGGTCCTCATGTCACACACACACACGTACCGTGTACAACATGTACTGCTGTTAAACAAACAGTTATTTTGCAGCAGGTGTTGCTTGAGGATTAATGGCTCTTACTTCTGATACATTTGCATACACAAGTCAACACACCCACAATCCCCCACTGATCTATATCATTCTAAATGGCCGCTTTAGCACAGCTGTCCGCCAAACGCAGGAGAATAAAGGGGAGAGGAGGATTTGTCCACAGGGAACAATCTCACACTCCATCTCTCTCTCTCTCCTCTCTCTGTCGCTCTCTCATATAGTGGTTTCACTGCTCTCACTCTTCCGTGTATTCCTGTCTCTCTGGTTATGTGCCACATCCTCTCTTTTGTTTCTATGTGGTCCTCTCCTCTCTCTTTATACCGCTCTCCTGTCTCTCTTTATACCGCTCTCCTGTCTCTCTTTATGAAACTCTCCTGTCTCTCTTATACCGCTCTCCTGTCTCTCTTAATGAAACTCTCCTGTCTCTCTTTATGAAACTCTTCTGTCTCTCTTTATGCCGCTCTCCTGTCTCTCTTTATGCCGCTCTCCTGTCTCTCTTTATGAAACTCTCCTGTCTCTCTTTATACCGCTCTCCTGTCTCTCTTTATGAAACTCTCCTGTCTCTCTTTATGCCGCTCTCCTGTCTCTCTTTATGCTGCTCTCCTGTCTCTCTTTATGCCGCTCTCCTGTCTCTCTTTATGCCGCTCTCCTGTCTCTCTTTATGCCGCTCTCCTGTCTCTCTTTATGCCGCTCTCCTGTCTCTCTTTATGCCGCTCTCCTGTCTCTCTTTATGCCGCTCTCCTGTCTCTCTTTATGCCGCTCTCCTGTCTCTCTTTATGCCGCTCTCATGTCTCTCTTTATGCCGCTCTCCTGTCTCTCTTTATGCCGCTCTCCTGTCTCTCTTTATGCCCTTCTCCTGTCTCTCTTTATGCCGCTCTCCTGTCTCTCTTTATGCCGCTCTCCTGTCTCTCTTTATGCCGCTCTCCTGTCTCTCTTTATGAAGCTCTCCTGTCTCTCTTTATGCCGCTCTCCTGTCTCTCTTTATGCCGCTCTCCTGTCTCTCTTTATGCCGCTCTCCTGTCTCTCTTTATGCCGCTCTCCTGTCTCTCTTTATGCCGCTCTCCTGTCTCTCTTTATGCCGCTCTCCTGTCTCTCTTTATGCCGCTCTCCTGTCTCTCTTTATGCCGCTCTCCTGTCTCTCTTTATGCCGCTCTCCTGTCTCTCTATATGCCCTTCTCCTGTCTCTCTATATGCCGCTCTCCTGTCTCTTTATGCCGCTCTCCTGTCTCTCTCATATTCCTAGTACATGAATCTTCTCTGCTTCCTTCCACCCCCCCCCTCTACATGTCCCCCCTCTTCACAGCCTCCAATCCTCCTCTGTTCCTACCTGCTCCTCCCTCTCCCCTCCTCACAGCCTCCAATCCTCCTCTGTTCCTTCCTGCTCCTCCCTCTCCCCTCCTCACAGCCTCCAATCCTCCTCTGTTCCTTCCTGCTCCTCCCTCTCCCCTCCTCACAGCCTCCAATCCTCCTCTGTTCCTTCCTGCTCCTCCCTCTCCCCTCCTCACAGCTTCCAATCCTCCTCTGTTCCTTCCTGCTCCTCCCTCTCCCCTCCTCACAGCCTCCAATCCTCCTCTGTTCCTTCCTGCTCCTCCCTCTCCCCTCCTCACAGCCTCCAATCCTCCTCTGTTCCTTCCTGCTCCTCCCTCTCCCCACCTCACAGCTTCCAATCCTCCTCTGTTCCTTCCTGCTCCTCCCTCTCCCCTCCTCACAGCCTCCAATCCTCCTCTGTTCCTTCCTGCTCCTCCCTCTCCCCTCCTCACAGCTTCTAATCCTCCTCTGTTCCTTCCTGCTCCGATCTCCTCCCTCCCACCCCCCTTTCCTCCCTCCCACCCCCCTTTCTCCTCACAGCCTCCAATCCTCTGTTCCTTCCTCCACCTCCTCTCCTTCCGTCTCTCTGTGCCAGCAAGACCATGTGGTGTGGTAGTTAGTTATCTGACACATGTAGTGAAGGGTTCTGTACATACACACACACACACACTAATCCTTGCTCACATTAACGCCACTGCTCTGTGTGCATGCATACGTGCATGTGTCTCGTGTATGTGCATTTTGTTCTTTCTCCTGATCACCATTGAGAATACATGCTTGTGCATGTGTGTGTACTGTTGACCAATCAGCAGTAGACTGTAGGTATTCCTCAAGACAGCCTGCCCTGGCTTGTGGTGAGTCAGTCACTTCTCTCTGTGCTTACATCCCAAGTGGCACCCTATTCCCTACATAGTGCACTACTTTTGATTAGATCCCTATGACCCCTTGTCAAAAGTAGTGCACTATATAGGGGATCGGGTGCCATTTGGAACGTTGCCTGGTTGATGTTTGCAGTGAGAAGTTTGGTTTGGCCGTGTTGTCTTTACCCTGTACCGAACTGCATCCTGAATGGAACTGACCCATCGCAAATATCCCTGTCTGTCGCATGTCTGTTACCGCCAGATGATCAACCCTGACTTGTCTGACCTCTCTTTCTTTCTTTCTTTCTTTTCAGCCAACCGAAGAGCTGGTCATGCAGTAACGAACATCCTGGCCAAAGAGTTGATGAAGGAGGACACCCCGCCCTCCTTCAGCAAACCGCTCAATAAGAAGACCAAGGCAGAACAGAAGGAGGAGCCTAGCATAGAGGGGGCGGGGTCACTAGATGATCTCTTAGAGGAAAGCCTATCACGGTCCAGTTAAAAACGGGTAGAAGTTACCCCTTAGCCACAGATCTTGGATCAGCCTACCATACCCATATCCTAACCTTAACCATGGGGGCAGGGATACAGAAACTGATCTTAGATCAGTGTCTAGCGGCAACTTCCTCCTACTCTCCTTCGTAGGACCACGGGATTGGACAGACTGGGTCTGAAGGGGCCAATGGATGAGTGCGGGGCTCTCACCTTAACCACACTCCCAGGGTTTCGCAGGCTGGCTTGCTATTAGTCGCTTCCACGCTGAGGGAGGACTCTTGCTCTGCCGTATAAACGTACAGTATCAATAGTCAAGCGTCAGCATCTGCACACATCCACTGCACTCTGTCTATCGCTCATTCAGTCTCTCTTTCTCTATCAATTTCTCTCGCACACACTGTCACCATCTATCCATCTACTTTCCTCTCTCTCTGAAGTACGTCTTGAGACAGTCCCACAGACACTTTATCAGGAGAGATCCTACTTTTTTTTTTCTCCAGAGGGATAGGATGGATTTCCCAATCCGGATGGTTGGACTGTCCTACCTATGTGGAAGCCCTGATGTTTTATAGAACATGTTTTGCTTTTTCCCAGGTTTGGTTTCAAACCTGTTAAATGTTGCTCTGTAATTGTCAAATATGCTGTATGTTTATAAAAGAAACAAGTGCCAACCAATACAACTTGAAGTTGCACATGTCAGCCCTCGTGTTGTCCAATAGGAGTTTGTGTTGGGTTAGGGTGGACCAAGGGATAGGTCTAAGTGTGTGTGCGCACGTGTTCCACAGTCCTCATCTCATTTCCCCGGTTCTTTATGTTCTCTCTGATTCACAGGGAGGAGTCACTATGTCGGTGATAAACAGACTATAGGGCCCTATTGGCCATTCTCAAAGGACGTCTCCACAAGCAGGAAATTGTGTGTGTCCAGAGCTAAGTGTGTGTGTGGTTGTTTGTGCATTTGTTGTGCGAGTTTGTGCTTGGGTATGCTCTGCCATCTGTAATTACTGTATGGTCCTGCCTCTGCCTGCCTGTCTGCCGTCATCATAAATGCTATATTTCCTAAACAGCGCTGTGGTCTTTCTGCTGAAGTTACAGCACACTGGAGACCTGCCCCCCAAAAAATGCTGAGACGAGTGTGTGTCCCTGAGTGTGTGTCGCCGCACGAGTGCGTGTGTGTGTGCGCGCGCTTGCCCCTTTAGACTGCAACACCCGTTGCTGAACGTCTGGCCTTTCCGGTTTTGTATTTGTATTCAACATCAGCAAATGTTGCCGCCACAACGTTCGTGTAATCCAAGGAGAATGATAAGCAGTTCTGCCAGTTAACCCGTGCTTTACCAATCCCTATGCAAACATGACATATCCCTACTGCTGACCTCAAGTCAGTCACAAACGGTTAGAGCATCTGCTTGAACAACCGTGGTTTCCCGTAAGCGCTGATCAGAGATCGGTTTGTACAGGTCTCTGGAATAGAGCCAAGCACAAGCTTGTTGGGCTTTTACCAGCACAACATATTGTTATTATCAAGAGCTGAGAGATCGTTTCATGATAATAATCGTTGCTTCCTGCAGTATATTTCAAAGGTATGAAAAGGACAAACGTTACCGCAACGTCTGTGTGACTTAGCAACTTCAGTCAAGGGGCGGCGAGGAAACATTCAGCCCTTAGATTGTAGCTGTTCGCCAGAAACAGAAGTATGACGTGTCGACCGTAAGACAACGTTCCTTGTGTGGATGAGTCATTTCAGGTGATCCTGTCCCTATTATTTAAGTGGTCTTTTAAAGGACGTTGAGGAAAGGTTGAAAAAACATCACTGGAAAATAATCACATTTTCTGGCCTGATTTTATAATTTTCTAGATTTTTTTCATATTTTCTTTTTTTTTCTTCTTTTTATAAGAGCTTGTTTTCTATGTGAATTTTTACTCTTGTTTTAATGGACGTTAAAAGTAGAGGTTCAAGTTGATTTCCGGAGATATCACTGTGGTAATATGTATTAGATTATGTAATTCGTTTGTGCTGTCCGCTACCATTAAAATGACTTCAATAACAATGTGTCTGAGGATTCTTTTGTACAACAGAATCTGTCCTGTGTGCGTGTGCGTTCACTATGACGTCAAATACAGAGCTCTGTTCCTGGGTCTCAGCCAGTGGAAATTTCATCTGAGGTACACATCTCTGCACTCCATGGTTTAGAGAGCAGGGGGGGAGGGAAATGCTAGTCTATATTAGATCACAGAACACATACAGTCCATTTGGAAGAGCTAATACAGAAGCTACGCAAAGCCCGAGACTTTACAGACGTATGCTGTATCAACATACACATTCTTTCCTGCCGTGGTAAATTCCGTTGTTGTGGCTGTGTTTCTTCTGTGGGTCCAGGTCCCTGAAGTACGCTGGTGAGTTTTCCACAGACTTCTGCCAGCCAACGTTCCACAGATCCCAATGAACCCTCGCTGGACGAGCACCAGACCGTGTGTGAGCGAGAGAGATATTTGCCTGTTTATTTTCTTAATACTCCTCTCCCGAATGGTTAGATAATGGTTGAGGCCTGTGGTGGGATTGAGGTCTGACTATTCAATCAGGTTAAGTCATGATTCCCAATAATCTACTCGCACCCCCTCAGTCAGCCACCCGGAACCAGCTAAGAAAACCATGGTTTCTCTTGACCAACAGAAGATGACCGCAAGCACCATCGACATTATGGCTCTAGGCCCATATTTAGGAGTGCTGATCTAGGACCAGTTCTGCCTTTTTTTAAATCATAATTAATTAGATGGGGGACCTGATCCTAGATCAGCTCTCCTACTCGGACACTTCATACATACGGAATTCTGCTCAACCAGCTAGGTTGAGTTTGGGGGCCTGTGTTCTGAGGGTTTAATACAACCGAAATAGTCTACCACTCTTAGGTCAATAGCCGTTGGGTGGGGAACACATTATTTCATTCAACTTCCACTGTCCTCCAAGAGTGGCTGACTATGAGACAGCCTAATTTCCCATAAGAAATGAAAGACCGAGTAGGGGAGGATGTTCTCTGACACATTTTGTCTTCAGTAAGGCAGGGAAGATAATATAGTGTTCTGTCCTCCACCTTTCCCCTCATTAAGACTGGTGTTGATTTAACCAAGACCTCCCTCTCTCCCTTTCATCCTTTATAGCTCTGCTGTGACCAGAGACATGTGCCGGCCATATTAAACTAGACTAGTGCTTTTGGACAAACGGTAAACGAGTCCGTGTGTTTGTGTTTCCTGTATATCTCTGCGCTCAGCCGTGGCTTGTCATTCTTCCCCTCTCTCTCCTTTTTGAAGACAGAAATAACAGTCCGGTTATTCTCTCGGCATCTGATCTGAGTCAGACGCAACCCACATGAGGCCTAACTGTCGTCTCTCTGGTCTGTCTTTATACGTTTGGTTAAGTGTGCCCTTGTTTTTTTTTGTGTGTGTTTTGCTCTGGGAATGACGTGGACAATGTGGCAAAGCTAAATGTGTGTGCGCGCTGGGAGTAGTCCGTAGTTGTTCAGTGTGTTTGTGAGGTTGGGGGATTGGCGTGTGGGTCAGGAGGGAATGTCCAGACCACAGATTAGATTACCTTTCATCTAGATCTGTCTTGTCCCGGTCTCTGTATGGAGCCGTAGTTATTCTGGTAGACCGCGGAGGTAACCCGCCATCTTCCTCCTTCTCAAAGACCGACCCCATCCATCCTCCACTCCCACCTTGACCTCTGACCTCGTACATCAGCCCCCTGCATTCCTTTACCATCTGTCTCCCTCTCTCTCTCTCCAACCCTCTCACACTCACCTCATCCTCCCACTTCTGCTGAGGTCTTAGTTTTCTCTGAGTATACCAACATGAATCCGTGTGGTTAATGTGAGAAGTGTGTGTGTGCGTCAGCTATGATATTGGTCTATAGAAAGAACTGGGTGTGTCCGAGAGAAGACGATGGAGGGTAGAGAGAAAAAGAGTGAAAAAGAGCAAGAGCTGCCCATGATGAAGTGATTAGCCATCTGACAAAGAAGAGATGGAGAGTGTGTCTGAATATGTGTGTGTGTTCTTTTTATTGGGTGTGTGTGTGAGTGTATACAGTGTGTCTAAAGGTGAACAACTGTTGGCTTTGTGACTGTTTGCATGTTGCGTCATCATTTGAATGTAATCCTGTATGGGTGTTTGAACGTTGTACCCAGAAGAACCACCAATAGACAGTGAAGCATCTCATTGTTTGCCATTGACGAAGTTGTCTATATGTTTTAAGTTTGTTTGTGTGTTCTGGTTCCTAAGAATGTATCTTATTGTTCCTGTCCCTGGTGCCTACCTCCATACCACATCCTCATCCCACATGAAACTATCTGTGCCATTCTGAGTCTCAATCTTAAAGCTATAAACTCAATTCCTCCAGACTTTCTCATTACTAGAAGCTAGGAGTCTCCTACAGTATCTTTGTGGCTTGCTTGGCCTTTTAGTACAAGATCTCCTTCCCTTCCTCACTAAGATGTTGTTTTGAGGAGGGTGTGTGTGTGTGTGTGTGTGTGTGTGTGTGTGTGTGTGTGTGTGTGGTGTAGAGGGTGGGCGGGTATTGCAGCACAGAAACAGAAGGGAAGTTGGGGACAAAGCGGAGGTGGGGTATGATCGGTCCACCATGGCCAGACGACGCATTGCCATCCGCATTGATACTGTAATGAGCCCTAGGGAGCCGAGGACCAATCAGAACGCAGAGGCTCAGTTCTCAGGGCCTGTGATTGGCTGGCTGGGGGTTCTGTCGGTCGGTCTCCAGGTAGCAGACTGGACGAACTGGAGAATATCCCCCCCAGGAGGGAGAATGGATGGAGGCGATGTGATCTCACTACAGGAGGAGAACGGGATAAACACACCTTTCTCCCTCCTCTCTCTACCTCTGTTTTTATCCTGTTACCTCTATCCATCCTCTCTTCCTGTCATTATTCCCTTTCCCCTATTACCTATCCCCTTCTTTATATTTTTCTCCTTCCACATCTCTCTCTGTCCCTCTCTTTGTTTTTCTCTGGCTGCTAAGGAGCAGCAAGATTGCAGGCAGGGCTCAGTTTGAAATCAGCATAACTCTTTCTCTTGGAGGTCCCACTCAGAACAACCTTGGCACTCTATGGTCTCTCACACTCTCTCAATTCAAGGGCTTTATTGGCATGGGAAACATGTTTGCATAGCCAAAGCAAGTGAAATGGATAATAAACAAAAGTGAAATAAGCATAAAAAAATAACAGTAAACATTACACTCACAAAAGTTCTCTCTCTCGTTGACATTCTGAGAGAAGCATAATAAAGCTTGAGTTTGTTTAGAATGCCTTGTTTGTACTTTTTCCTCTCCCTGGGAGAAAGAGGGTATGTTTTGGCATTATCTTATTCCAAATACCCACTACAGCAGGATGTCGTTCCAGAGAAAGCGAGACAAAGGGGGTAGTGCTGACTGATGAAAAATAATATCTTGGCTGACCTGCCTGGAATGGATGGCGGTTCAGAAAGTGTGTGCGGGTTTGTGTACAGAGACCCACTCTGTGTCTCTCTCCCTTCCTGCCTCAGTCATCATGTATTCTCTGATGAAATTATCCAGCTCCTTGTACAAAAGGTTTTACAATACCTAGAATTTATGCACAATTAGCACTGGCCTCCAAATGTCAACCGATTCGCTCTGCCACCACCAAAGTGGCTTCTCCAATGCCGTCTAGGTTCCCTCTGTTTCCTCCTCATATCCCACCTTACATAAGCAGCAGAGAATTAAAAAAAAAAGTAGGCTTGCGTGGCAATTTATTTCTTATGTACTGCACTAATCGGGTGCCGTTGGTGACTCGGACTAGATCAACTACAATCTCTCTCGTATCACATGTGGAGCATGTTTCATGTCATAAAAATACAAAGCAAGAGGAATCCGCGGGTTGTCGTATATATTGAGGACATGTTCGTCATGCGTTAACGTGATGTGACGTATCCATCTCTAAAGACGCTGCGTCCAGGGGATTGATAGCGCTGCACTGCGGAGAAAAGCTGGCCAATTATATGCTAGTGCTTTCCCGCCCGTGATTCTCTCCACGGGGAGCGTGCGGGAACAAAGTCAACTTGGCCTACATATTCACGGAATTCACATTCGCTTTGAATTTGAGCGAATACCATCCATGCACTCTGAAAATTACTTTTTAATGTTTGTGCAGTATGTTAGATCTGAGGGCGTAGAATGTAGACCAGCATGAGCTATCTTTTACTCATACGTGAGTAAAATATAGCTCAATAGAAAATGACTCAAGTGAAGTGATCCTGTAAAATACTACTTGAGTAGAAGTCTAAAAGTATTTGGTTTTAAATATACTTAAGTATCAAAAGTGAAATTGTAAATCATTTCAAATTGCTTATATTAAGCAAACCAAACGACGTTTATTTGTATTTATTTTAATCTACAGATGCCCAGAAGCACTACATTTACAAATGAAGCATTTGTGTTTAGTGAGTCTGCCAGATCAGAGGCAGTAGAGATGACCAGGGATGTTCTCTTGATAAGTGTGTGAATTGGACCATTTTCCTATCCTGCTAAGCATTCAAAATGTACTTTTGGGTGTCAGGGAAAATGTATGGAGTAAAAAGTATATTTTCTTAAGGAATGTAGTGAATTAAAAGTAAACGTTGTCAAAAATATAAATAGTAAAGTACAGATACCCCAAAACAACTACTTAAGTAGTACTTAAGTGAAAATACTTTTAAGTACTTTACACCCCTGCTTTCATAAAACATGTGATCCATAGCCGTGAATGTAGGGGTCCTGAGGCTGCTGCAGTACCCCCTGAAAAATCAGAATAAAATGTTTAAAAAATATTGATTAAAAAAGATATGGGGTGACAATGCATGAACCTAAAAGCTAGGAGGTTATTTTCATGAGTAGATCTGTATGAGGATCAAATCCCACTGCTTTTGTCTGACTCCTCTGCTGCTTTAGATTGGAATACCCAAACCTCACCACTCCACCATCCCCTCTAACTAAATCTGTTTCACTTCTCAAATGTAGAAACACATTTAGATTTGAGCATTCATCCTAATCCTAATGCCACAGCTCATCCCACAGGATCAGTTCTGTTGCACAGAGATTTCTCTCCCAAATGTCAGTGTTGTTATTTCTGCTATTAGAAGGGGAAAGATCTCTCTCTTTCACCACAGCAGGCTGAGCTGAGGAAGGATGCCATTAGAATAGCAATAAGACCCAAAGGTCACACAGGCACATTCAGCGCTGTAACTCTCTCACACACACACACACACACACAATGCAGTAAATCCCACACACTTATTATGCCAAGGGTCAAGGATATGGGCGATTAATAGTAGTGATGGTAGTAGCATAAGCATTAAATGTTATAAGTGATCGAGCTATCCGTAGTACTATTGATGATGTTAGTGGTGTTATAGTGGTAGAACTGTTGATGTTAGTGGTGTTATAGTGGTAGTGCTACTGATGATGTTAGTGGTGTTATAGTGGTAGTGCTACTGATGATGTTAGTGGTGTTATAGTGGTAGTGCTACTGATGATGTTAGTGGTGTTATAGTGGTAGCGCTACTGATGATGTTAACGGTGTTATAGTGGTAGTGCTACTGATGATGTTAGTGGAAGTGCTACTGATGATGTTAGCGGTGTTATAGTGGTAGTGCTACTGATGATGATAGTGGTGTTATAGTGGTAGTGCTATTGATGATGATAGTGGTGTTATATTGGTAGTGCTACTGATGATGTTAGTGGTAGTGCTACTGATGATGTTAGTGGTAGTGCTATTGATGATGTTAGCGGTGTTATAGTGGTAGTGCTACAGATGATGTTAGTGGTGTTATAGTGGTAGTGCTACTGATCATGTTAGCGGTGTTACAGTGGCAGTGCTACTGATGAATATAGCGGTGTTATAGTGGTAGTGCTACTGATGATGTTAGTGGTAGTGCTACTGATGATGTTAGTGGTGTTATAGTGGTTGTGCTACTGATGATGTTAGTGGTGTTATAGTGGTAGTGCTACTGATGAATATAGCGGTGTTATAGTGGTAGTGCTACTGATGATGTTAGTGGTAGTGCTACTGATGATGTTAGTGGTGTTATAGTGGCAGTGCTTCTGATGATGATAGTGGTGTTATAGTGGTAGTGCTACTGATGTTAGCGGTGTTGTTGTTGTAGTGCTACTGATGATGATAGTATTGTTATAGTGGTAGTGCTACTGATGATGTTAGTGGTGTTATAGTGGTGGTGCTATTGATGATGTTAGCGGCGTTATAGTGGTAGTGCTACTGATGATGTTAGTGGTGTTATAGTGGTTGTGCTACTGATTATAGGGGTGTTATAGTGGTAGTGCTATTGATGATGTTAGTGGTGTTATAGTGGTAGTGCTACTGATGATGTTAGTGGTGTTATAGTGGTTGTGCTACTGATTATAGCGGTGTTATAGTGGTAGTGCTATTGATGATAGTGGTGTTATAGTGGTAGTGCTACTGATGATGTTAGTGGTGTTATAGTGGAAGTGCTACTGATGATGTTAGTGGTGTTATAGTGGTAGTGCTTCTGATGATGTTAGTGGTGTTATAGTGGTTGCGCTACTGATTATAGCGGTGTTATAGTGGTTGTGCTATTGATGATGTTAGTGGTGTTATAGTGGTAGTGCTATTGATGATGTTAGTGGTGTTATAGTGGTAGTGCTACTGATGATGTTAGCGGTGTTATAGTGGTAGTGCTACTGATTGTGTTATAGTGGTAGTGCGACTGATTGTGTTTTAGTGGTTGTGCTACTGATGATGTTAGCAGTGTTTTAGTGGTAGTGCTGCGGATGATATTAGCGGTGGTATAGGGGTAGTGCTACTGATGATGTTAGCGGTGTTATAGTGGAAGTGCTACTGATGTTAGTGGTGTTATAGTGGTAGTGCTACCGATGATGTTAGCGGTGTTTTAGTGGTAGTGCTACTGATGATGTTAGCGGTGTTATAGTGGAAGTGCTACTGATGTTAGCGGTGTTATAGTGGTAGTGCTATTGATGATGATGATAGGGGTGTTGTAGTGGAAGTGCTACTGATGATGTTAGCGGTGTTGTAGTGGTAGTGCTACTGATGATGTTAGCGGTGTTTATAGTGGAAGTGCTACTGATGATGTTAGTGGTGTTTATAGTTTTAGTGCTACTGATGATGTTAGCGGTGTTTATAGTGGAAGTGCTACTGATGATGTTAGCGGTGTTATAGTGGTAGCGCTACTGATGTTAGCGGTGTTATAGTGGTAGTGCTACTGATGATGTTAGCGGTGTTATAGTGGTTGTGCTACTGATTATAGCGGTGTTATAGTGGTAGTGCTACCGATGATGTTAGCGGTGTTATAGTGGTAGTGCTACTGATTGTGTTATAGTGGTAGTGCGACTGATTGTGTTTTAGTGGTTGTGCTACTGATGATGTTAGCAGTGTTTTAGTGGTAGTGCTGCGGATGATATTAGCGGTGGTATAGTGGTAGTGCTATTGATGATGATAGCGGTGTTGTAGTGGTGTGGGAGTGCTACTGATGATAGTGGTGTTATAGTTGTTGTGCTACTGATGATGTTAGTGGTGTTATAGTGGTAGTGCTACTGATTGTGTTATAGTGGTAGTGCTACAGATGATGTTAGTGGTGTTATAGTGGTAGTGCTACTGATCATGTTAGCGGTGTTACAGTGGCAGTGCTACTGATGAATATAGCGGTGTTATAGTGGTAGTGCTACTGATGATGTTAGTGGTAGTGCTACTGATGATGTTAGTGGTGTTATAGTGGTTGTGCTACTGATGATGTTAGTGGTGTTATAGTGGTAGTGCTACTGATGAATATAGCGTTGTTATAGTGGTAGTGCTACTGATGATGTTAGTGGTAGTGCTACTGATGATGTTAGTGGTGTTATAGTGGCAGTGCTTCTGATGATGATAGTGGTGTTATAGTGGTAGTGCTACTGATGTTAGCGGTGTTGTTGTTGTAGTGCTACTGATGATGATAGTATTGTTATAGTGGTAGTGCTACTGATGATGTTAGTGGTGTTATAGTGGTAGTGCTACTGATGATGTTAGCGGTGTTATAGTGGTAGTGCTACTGATGATGTTAGTGGTGTTATAGTGGTTGTGCTACTGATTATAGGGGTGTTATAGTGGTAGTGCTATTGATGATGTTAGTGGTGTTATAGTGGTAGTGCTACTGATGATGTTAGTGGTGTTATAGTGGTTGTGCTACTGATTATAGCGGTGTTATAGTGGTAGTGCTATTGATGATAGTGGTGTTATAGTGGTAGTGCTACTGATGATGTTAGTGGTGTTATAGTGGTAGTGCTACTTATGATGTTAGCGGTGTTATAGTGGAAGTGCTACTGATGTTAGCGGTGTTATAGTGGTAGTGCTGTTGATGATGATGACAGTGGTGTTATAGTGGTAGTGCTACTGATGATGTTAGCGGTGTTGTAGTGGTAGTGCTCTGATGATGTTAGCGGTGTTTATAGTGGAAGTGCTACTGATGATGTTAGCGGTGTTTATAGTTTTAGTGCTACTGATGATGTTAGCGGTGTTTATAGTGGAAGTGCTACTGATGATGTTAGCGGTGTTATAGTGGTAGCGCTACTGATGTTAGCGGTGTTATAGTGGTAGTGCTACTGATGATGTTATAGTGGTTGTGCTACTGATTATAGCGGTGTTATAGTGGTAGTGCTACCGATGATGTTAGCGGTGTTATAGTGGTAGTGCTACTGATTGTGTTATAGTGGTAGTGCGACTGATTGTGTTTTAGTGGTTGTGCTACTGATGATGTTAGCAGTGTTTTAGTGGTAGTGCTGCGGATGATATTAGCGGTGGTATAGTGGTAGTGCTATTGATGATGATAGCGGTGTTGTAGTGGTGTGGGAGTGCTACTGATGATAGTGGTGTTATAGTTGTTGTGCTACTGATGATGTTAGTGGTGTTATAGTGGTAGTGCTACTGATTGTGTTATAGTGGTAGTGCTACTGATGATGTTAGTGGTGTTATAGTGGCAGTGCTTCTGATGATGATAGTGGTGTTATAGTGGTAGTGCTATTGATGATGATAGTGGTGTTATAGTGGTAGTGCTACTGATGATGTTAGCGGTGTTATAGTGGTATTGCTACTGATGATGTTAGCTGTGTTGTTGTTGTAGTGCTACTGATGATGATAGTATTGTTATAGTGGTAGTGCTACTGATGATGTTAGTGGTGTTATAGTGGTGGTGCTATTGATGATGTTAGCGGTGTTATAGTGGTAGTGCTACTTATGATGTTAGTGGTGTTATAGTGGTTGTGCTACTGATTATAGCGGTGTTATAGTGGTAGTGCTATTGATGATGTTAGTGGTGTTATAGTGGTAGTGCTACTGATGATGTTAGCGGTGTTGTAGTGGTGTGGGAGTGCTGCTGATGTTAGTGGTGCTGTAGTTGTAGTGCTACTGATGATGATAGCGGTGTTATAGTGGTTGTGCTACTGATTATAGCGGTGTTATAGTGGTAGTGCTATTGATGATAGTGGTGTTATAGTGGTAGTGCTACTGATGATGTTAGTGGTGTTATAGTGGTAGTGCTACTGATGATGTTAGCGGTGTTATAGTGGAAGTGCTACTGATGTTAGCGGTGTTATAGTGGTAGTGCTGTTGATGATGATGACAGTGGTGTTATAGTGGTAGTGCTACTGATGATGTTAGCGGTGTTGTAGTGGTAGTGCTCTGATGATGTTAGCGGTGTTCATAGTGGAAGTGCTACTGATGATGTTAGTGGTGTTATAGTGGTAGTGCTATTGATGATGATAGTGGTGTTATATTGGTAGTGCTACTGATGATGTTAGTGGTAGTGCTACTGATGATGTTAGTGGTAGTGCAATTGATGATGTTAGCGGTGTTATAGTGGTAGTGCTACAGATGATGTTAGTGGTGTTGTAGTGGTAGTGCTACTGATGATGTTAGCGGTGTTACAGTGGCAGTGCTACTGATGAATATAGCGGTGTTATAGTGGTAGTGCTACTGATGATGTTAGTGGTGTTATAGTGGTTGTGCAACTGATGATGTTAGTGGTGTTATAGTGGTAGTGCTACTGATGAATATAGCGGTGTTATAGTGGTAGTGCTACTGATGATGTTAGTGGTAGTGCTACTGATGATGTTAGTGGTGTTATAGTGGCAGTGCTTCTGATGATGATAGTATTGTTATAGTGGTAGTGCTACTGATGTTAGCGGTGTTGTTGTTGTAGTGCTACTGATGATGATAGTATTGTTACAGTGGTAGTGCTACTGATGATGTTAGTGGTGTTATAGTGGTGGTGCTATTGATGATGTTAGCGGCGTTATAGTGGTAGTGCTACTGATGATGTTAGTGGTGTTATAGTGG
>NW_021822277.1:0-2500 GCF_901001165.1 Salmo trutta
TGTGGTTTTGTATTAAGTGGTACTCTATGCACGGTAGTCTCCAACAGTATTGGGACAGTGACTCATTTGTTGTTGTTTTGGCTCTGTACTCAGTTGGAGATAGAATGAGGTCAAAGTGCAGACTGTCAGCTTTAATTTGAAAGTAATTTCATCCATATCAGGAGAACCGTTTAAAAATTACAGAACTTTTTGTACATAGTCCCCAAATTTTAGGGGACCAAAAGTATTGGGACAAATTCAATGATATGTGTATTAAAGTAGTAAAAAGTTCAGTATTTGGTCCCATATGTCCAGCACACAATGACTACATCAAACTTGTGACTCTACAAACTTGTTGGATGTATTTGCTGTTTGTTTTGGTTGTGTTTCAGATTATTTTGTGGCCAATAGAAATGAATGGTAAATAATGTATTGTGATTTTGGAGTCACTTTTATTGTAAATAAGAATAGAATATGTTTCTAAACACCTCTACATTAATGTGGATGCTACCATGGTTACGGATCATCCTGAATGAATCGTGACTAATGATGAGTACGAAAGTTACAGACGCACAAATATCATAACCCACAAGACACGCTAACAATAACCTGAAACACAACCAAAACAAACAGCAAATGCATCCAACACATTTGTAAATTGCAGGGCTAAATATCACCTATTCATTCGGGGCAGAAATCTAAACCTGGATTTTGCTTTGTGTTCTGATTTGATTATGACACATTTATGACACACACTGGACCATTTGCCATTGGCTGAGGATAAGATATAGGGCACTAGGTAAGTGTGTTGCGCTTAGGAGAAGGGACATAGCTCGTTTGTTCTGCTCCTCAGCACCATAAAGTGGTCTGACTTTGTTAAGGACTCTAACTGTGCGTGTCTGTGTGTGTCGACACAAGTACAGTGTCGGTAAGATCTGTATTTTTAGAGCCTGACCTAGGTGCCATTAGGAGGTTTTTACAGCTGCGAGACAAGCCATAAATGATGTACGAATTGCTCTTTGAATCTCTGTCTTTAAACAAATGTCTCTCATCTCTCTCTCTTTCACACTTGTTTGCCCTCACATTCTATTCTCCATCTCTCCCAGCCCTCCCTCTCTCCTTCCCTTCTTCTTCTCCCCTTTCACTCACACCCTTCTGTACAGAGCCTTCAGAAAGTATTCATACCCCTTGACTTATTCCACATTTTGTTGTGTTACAGCCTGAATTTAAAATGACAAAGTGAGAAAAAAAAGTTCTTTTTTTTTTTGCAAATGTATTGAACATGAAATACAGACATATCTAACTTACATATGTATTCACACCCCTAAGTCAATATTATGGCAGCGATTACAGTTGTAATTCTTTCTGGGTAAGTCTCTAAGAACGTCCCACACCTGGATTGTGCAACATTTGCCCATTATTACTTTCTTAAATGTTCAAGCTCTGTCAAATTGGTTGTTAGTCATTGCTAGAAAACCATTTTTAGGTCTTGCCATAGATTTTCAACTAGATTTAAGTTAAACTGTAACTCGGACACTCAAGAACATTCACTGTCTTCATGGTATGCAACTCCAGTTCAGGTTTAGCCTTGTGTTTTAGGTTATTGACCTGCTAAAAGGTGTATTCATCTCCCAATGTCTTGTGGGAAGCAGACTGAACCAGGTTTTCCTCTAGGATTTTGCCTGTGCTTAATTCCATTACGTCTATTTTTATCATGAAGCTCCCCATTACTTAACGATTACAAGCATACCTGTACAGGCTTCCTTCTTTGCACTCTGTCATTTAGGTTAGTATTTTAGAGTAACTGCGTTGTTGATCCATCCTCAGTTTTCTCCTACCACAGCCATTAAACTAACTGTTTTAAAATCACCATTGGCCTCATGGTGAAATCCCTGAGGGGTTTCCTTCCTCTGCGGCAACTGAGTTAGGAAGGACGTCTGTATCTTTGTAGTGACTGGGTGTATTGATACACCATCCAGTGTAGTTAATAACTTCACCATGCTCAAATGGATATTCAATGTTTTCTTTCCCCCATCTACCAATAGGTGCCCTTCTTTGCGAGGCATTAGAAAACCTCCCTGGTCTTTGTGGTTGAATGTGTGTTTGAAATTCACTGCTCCATTGAGGGATAATTGTATGTGTGGGGTACAGAGATTAGGTAGTCATTCAAAAATCAAGTTAAACACTATTATTGTACACATAGTGAGTCCATGCAACTTATTATGTGACTTGTTAAGCAAATTTTTACTCCTGAACTTATTTAGGCTTGCCATAACAAAGAGGTTGAACAAAGGTATTGACTCAAGACATTTCAAAATGTAATCGAAAATAATCGTAAAACATAATACCAATTTGACATGATGGGGTATTGTGTGTAGGCCAGTGTATATGAGTGGAGCGGAGCTGGAGCAGAGGGAGGGGTGGAGCGGAGCTGGAGCAGAGGGAGGAGTGGAGCGGAGCTGGAGCAGCGGGAGGAGTGGAGCGGAGCTGGAGCAGCGGGAGGAGTGGAGCATGCCCAATA
>NW_021822277.1:10000-30000 GCF_901001165.1 Salmo trutta
TCGGTACCGGTACCCCCTGTATATAGCCTCCACATTGACTCTGTACCGGTACCCCCTGTATATAGCCTGCACATTGACTCTGTACCGGTACCCCCCTGTATATAGCCTGCACATTGACTCGGTACCGGTATCCCCTGTATATAGCCTGCACATTGACTCTGTACCGGTACCCCCTGTATATAGCCTGCACATTGACTCGGTACCGGTACCCCCTGTATATAGCCTGCACATTGACTCGGTACCGGTACCCCCTGTATATAGCCTCCACATTGACTCGGTACCGGTACCCCCTGTATATAGCCTCCACATTGACTCTGTACCGGTACCCCCTGTATATAGCCTGCACATTGACTCGGTACCGGAACCCCCTGTATATAGCATCCACATTGACTCTGTACCGGTACCCCCTGTATATAGCCTGCACATTGACTCTGTACCGGTACCCCCTGTATATAGCCTGCACATTGACTCGGTACCGGTACCCCCTGTATATAGCCTGCACATTGACTCTGTACCGGTACCCCCTGTATATAGCCTGCACATTGACTCGGTACCGGTACCCCCTGTATATAGCCTGCACATTGACTCGGTACCGGTACCCCCTGTATATAGCCTCCACATTGACTCGGTACCGGTACCCCCTGTATATAGCCTTGAGACAACTGAGACATGGATTGTGTATGTGTGCCATTCAGAGGGGGAATAGGCAAGACAGAATATTTACTGTAAGTGCCTTTGAACGGGGTATAGTAGTAGCTGCCAGGCGCATCGGTTTAGGTATGTCAATAACCACTGCTGGGTTTCCTGTGTGTATCAGTAATGCTCCACCACCCAAAGGACATCCAGCCAACTTGACAACATTGGCCTACATCCCTGTGGAACGCTTTTGACACCTTGCCCAATGAATTGAGGCTGTTCTGAGGGCAAAAGGGCATGCATCTCAATATTAGGAAGGTGTTCCTAATGTTTTTAACACTCATTGTAAATGAAGAGGGGCAGATTATGAAGCCGTCAGCGTAGGCTGTCATCGGGAAGACAGCTCTCGTCTCACATCTCGGCTCCTTTGATAAGAGTCAGGGCCCAAGGGGTCACTGTGAACCTTATTAAGACATGGACAAGTATTCTTCCGCTGCCCAGATCACACACAGACAGGAGAGGAGGATAGAAGAGGGAGAGAGAGAGATAATCATAAAATATAGAGTTACTTCAACTATTTTCACATTGTTACAACACTAGCCAATAATAGAACATTTGAACAGTTGCGCGTATTCATGGATGCCAAGGGAAGCCAGGCTTCCCCCAAAAAAATTACAAAGAAAAAAATGATAAAATAATGTATCTTTTGTCTCTCTGTGTTTCATCATTTTCCTTCAATTCACAAGGAGCTGAATTTATCTCACAGCAGAAAGTGGCCCTCTTTCTCTGTATGTATAGGCCATCTATATGATCTTATACATCTTGTCTGGATCTTGTCTGGTCCAAAAGAGTATGATGTTGTTGCCACCTGTAGCATTGAATGCAAAAGAAGCCAGCGAGCATTTGGCTTCCCTTGATAAATGAGTGAGGACAACTGTGAATGGTCCTGGCACACCAAAAAAAAGTGCGAAGGGAAGCCAGTTTTGGATTTGGCGTCACTCCTATCAAATCACATTGAGAGCATACATCAATGACAAAAACAACTTGAATTGTTGAATCTTGTTGTGTTGTTGCCCTCCAGTGACTAGCTAGCTAGCTAAAATTGTCCCTTTCCTAAATTAGTCATGGATGGAGATAGGGATTTGGACTTCTTACTTTATTCTCCGTACTGGCCAAAGATTATAACAGTAATTCTGATCCAACCATTAATTCATACATTGTTGTGCCCCTGGACTGAGAGGATGGAAGTTCAATATGTAGCTGGATGCAGAAGGCTAATGTTAACTAGCTAACGTTGAAGCATTTTAGCCATGTAGCGTAGGACAAGAAAAAGTAAAAGTGTGTACTGCATGACAGCGTGATAGACCGTTTCATCAACATGACAGAGAGGAGGATGGTGTTTCTCTACAAGTAGAGTGAATCAACATGTTTTTTTTTACTTGCACGAACGCGCACGCACACACAAATCAGAACCATGGACAGCCACATCATATTTAGCTTACGCTGATTGGAGTAAATATTTTTCAGTTGTCACTGTATTAGACTAAGCAGAGGTGATTTGATGATGTTGAAATGGTGCTGGAATAGTGGAGGCAGCTCCTGTTTTCTTTGCGACTTGCGATAACTCTCCGTGGTTCTATATCAATAGTTGTTTAGTGATCCGAAAATGTCGTAAACATTAACTTGCTTGACCGTGCTGTAGTTCAGGTAACAGTTTGTTACATGCAATATGTTTTGTGGACTTCACTGGACAGATGTTGCTCTCCGGTTTTGTGATGAAACAAAGGTGTGGTTGAATTTATTCTGCCACTGTGTTTTCTTATTGTCTCAGCCTTTAGGCCTATATATCACAGTGTCAAGGCATATAAACTAACAGGCTATAGAGGCAACCACACAATTATCACAACACATAGGTTGTAAAGGGGTTGTTTTCTGACTTCCCCAGTGATTTTACACACACACTGATACTGCAATTTGACTGTCTATGTCCTTTTAAAACATTTTGTGAGGGTAGTGTCTACTGATTGTTTATTTCCCTTTTGTTTATTGTTTATTTCACTTGCTTTGGCAATGTAAACATACTGTATGTTTCCTATGTCAATAAAACCCTTTAAATTGAATTGAACTGAGGGAGACCAGGAAGTGGCTGTGTGTCTGATTGTGTGGTAGCCATTTTGAATGAGGGTAGACGTGCCAATCAGGGTCAATAATTGTTTGATGAGGGTTGTCTATCATTGGCCTGGTCTTTATGAGTTATCACACATCCTAAACCCTTTTATGGATGCCAGCAAGATGAAGACTGCGGTGTCCCAGAGAATATGACCTAGGATCAGGGCTGGTGATTTACTGCAGTTGGAGGCAGAGAACTTACACCCAACACAGCAATTAGGCAAATTAAAACAGGGCCATTGTCAAACTGCTTCTCACTCATCGTCATCATCGTCATAATAGTTTACTTAAAGTGGCAATATGTATATTTTTGTGCGACCAAATTCACATAGAAATGTGAGTTATAGATCTGTCATTCTCATTGAAAGCACGTCTAAGAAGCAGTAGATCTATGTGCGCTATTTCTATTCTTTCTGTTCTTAAGTTTAGTTTATGCATCTTTTACTTTCAGTTTTGTACACCAACTTCAAACAGCTGAAAAAACTATATTTTTGGTTATGGAAAATATATTTCACAGCGGTTTAGAAGGTACAATAATTCTCTACACTGTAGTAGCTTATTTTGTCACATAAACTAAAATTAAGCAACCTATTAGAGTTTTAGCAACCAGGAAATGGAGGAGCGATTTCTGCATAGTGCAACTTTAATTGTCTCTGATTTCTGACATGCCCAGAAGGGTAAACAAAGGATATTCATACCAGCCCCTCTCTGCCAACACAGACACAGGCAATATTCAAACATAAGCACACACACACACACACACACACACACACACACACACACACACACACACACACACACACACACACACACACAAAAAGCCCACTTAACCTTCAAGTCTTCTGTGCAACCCAGCAGCCCCTGCAGCCACTAACGTGATGTTTCAGAGTGTACCAATGGAAAGAAGCTGGGTGGGCTAACATCTCTAACTAGCGCTACGTCAATCACACACACACACACACACACACACACACACACACACACACACACACACACACACACACACACACACACTGCTACTGTTATTTCTCACCAAGGACGACTGGAGGAGGAGAGGAGAAAATGAAATGTTATAGCCAGGCACACGATTAAACACACACTTGAGATTCAAATCCTCCACCACATTCTCTTTGGCTGATGCATCACAACACGTATGATCTGATTTAAAGTGATTAAAGTGAAAGGAAATATAATATATAATATACTGTAGTTAAAGGCACTCTCTTTGAGAGAGACACAAAACCTGCAAGAAAACAGAGAGTCATAGCCAGACTTTACACTTCCCAGGCATGGGGACCATTTCCTGGTACATCGTGGAGCAACCATTGTAATGACATTCATGGCGATATTACATAAACTCTTAGGTCTCTTGTCCATCAGGCTTGGTAAGCTGTATGGTGACTCACCACGCCTGGGGCTAGAGCTGGGGCTGGCTATGGGGCTGGTAATGGGGCTGGGGCTGGCTATGGGGCTGGTAATTGGGCTGGCTATGGGGCTGGGGTTGGTTATGGGGCTGGCTATGGGGCTTGGGGCTGTGTATGGGGCTGGCTGTGGGGATGGTCTGTCTATGGGGTTGGGGCTGTCTATGAGGCTGGCTATGGGGCTGGCTATGGGGCTGGCTATGGGGCTGGCTATGGGGCTGGCTATGAGGCTGGCTATGGGGCTGGCTATGGGGCTGGCTATGGGGCTGGCTATGAGGCTGGCTATGGGGCTGGCTATGGGACTGGCTATGGGACTGGCTATGGGGCTGGCTATGGGACTGGCTATGGGACTGGCTATGGGACTGGCTATGGGACTGGCTATGGGTCTGGCTATGGGACTGGCTATGGGGCTGGCTATGAGGCTGGCTATGGGGCTGGCTATGGGGCTGGCTATGGGACTGGCTATGGGACTGGCTATGGGGCTGGCTATAGGGCTGGCTATAGGGCTGGTGATGTCTATGGGGCTGGCTATGAGGCTGGCTATGGGGCTGGCTATGGGACTGGCTATAGGGCTGGCTATAGGGCTGGTGATGTCTATGGGGCTGGCTATGAGGCTGGCTATGGGGCTGGCTATGGGACTGGCTATAGGGCTGGCTATAGGGCTGGTGATGTCTATGGGGCTGGCTATGAGGCTGGCTATGGGGCTGGCTATGGGACTGGCTATAGGGCTGGTGATGTCTATGGGGCTGGCTATGGGACTGGGGATGGCTATGGGTCTGGGGATGGGTCTGGGGATGGTTATGGGGCTGGCTATAGGTCTGGGGATGGTTATGGGGCTGGCTATAGGTCTGTGGATGGTTATGGGGCTGGCTATTAGGCTGGGGCTGGCTATAGGTCTGTGGATGGTTATGGGGCTGGCTATTGGGCTGGGGAAGGTTATGGGGATGGCTATGAGGCTGGCTATTAGGCTGGGGCTGGCTATGGGTCTGGGGTTGGCACTAGTCATAGACCCACTCTATCCCATGATGTCAGGCCATAATTCAGAATCTGGGGGTGTAGAGGTAGTTTAGCCAGGGGGTGTAGAGGTAGTTTAGCCAAGGGGGTGTAGAGGTAGTTTAGCCAAGGGGGTGTAGAGGTAGTTTAGCCCAGGGGGTGTAGAGGTAGTTTAGCCCAGTGGGTGTAGAGGTAGTTTAGCCCAGTGGGTGTAGAGGAAGTTTAGCCAGGGGGTGTAGAGGTAGTTTAGCCCAGTGGGTGTAGAGGAAGTTTAGCCAGGGGGTGTAGAGGTAGTTTAGCCCAGTGGGTGTAGAGGTAGTTTAGCCCAGTGGGTGTAGAGGAAGTTTAGCCAAGGGGGTGTAGAGGTAGTTTAGCCAGGGGGTGTAGAGGAAGTTTAGCCCAGGGGGTGTAGAGGTAGTTTAGCCCAGGGGGTGTAGAGGTAGTTTAGCCCAGTGGGTGTAGAGGTAGTTTAGCCCAGTGGGTGTAGAGGAAGTTTAGCCAGGGGGTGTAGAGGTAGTTTAGCCCAGTGGGTGTATAGGAAGTTTAGCCAGGGGTTGTAGAGGTAGTTTAGCCCAGTGGGCGTAGAGGAAGTTTAGCCAGGGGGTGTAGAGGTAGTTTAGCCAGGGGGTGTAGAGGTAGTTTAGCCCAGGGGGTGTGGAGGTAGTATGATGGCACTGAAGGACGAGGTCAGAAAGCTGAGTTATGACAGAGAGCAGGACACTCCCCCAGACAAGCCAGCAGAACAGCCCACCTCAGACCTGGACCACAACCTCAACACCACAGGACCCACCAACCCAAAACACCCCACCCCCTCCTACCAGCCCTCCTGTCATCTCCCCTGATTGCTCTCCACCCCATGCACCCCGCCCCTGAGGCAAGGACCTCAACATGACAGCAGGACATATGCCCAGGCCGTGAGCAGAGCAACAGGCCCAACCCCCACTATTACACTCGCCCAAGCCCCATCATGCAACCTAAGAGGTATGTAGCAGATGCTCAACATGCTCTGCTCACACCTACTGTGATGGTCCGGGCCTAAACCACACAAAAACAACACTAGACACTATCAAACACAAAGATTTTACGATCTCATCCTAGAATATACAAGGTCTGAGGTAATCACCTTTGACCTTAAGAGCAGGAACCTGGACTTCATCAAAGAAAATGGAAATACAGACATTGTCATCCTACAAGAAACCTGGTATAGAGGAGACAGACCCACTGGTTGCCCTCTAGGTTACAGAGAACTGGTAGTCCCATCCATCAACTACCAGATGTGAAACAGGGAAGAGACTCATAGAGTATGCTAATTCGGCATAGAGCAGACCTAACCCATTCTATTAAATTAGTCAAAATAGGAACATTTGACATCTGGCTAGAAATGAATAAGGAAATGATCTCAACAGAGAAAAAATGTCTCATGTGTGCTACCTTTATACCACCAATACAATCCCCATACTGTAACGATGACAGCTTCTCCATCCTAGAGGGGGAGATCAGCAATTTCTAGGCCCAGGGACATGTACTAGTCTGTGGCGACTAAATGCCAGAACTGGACAAAAACCCAGGCACACTCAGCACACTGGGGGACAAAAACCTACCTGGAGGTGACAGCATTCCCTCCCCCATATGCCCCCCTAGGCACAACGACGACAACATAACCAACAAAAACGGGTCACAATTCCTGCAGCTCTGTCGCACTCTGGGTCTGTACATAGTCAATGGTAGGCTTCGAGAGGACTCCTACGGTAGGTAAACCTATAGCTCATCTCTTAGCAGTAGTACTGTAGACTACTTTATCACTGACCTCAACCCAGAGTCTCTTAGAGCGTTCACAGTGAGCCCCTAACACCCCTATCAGATCACAGCAAAATCACAGTCTACTTGAACAGAGCAATACTCAATCATGAGGCATCAAAGCCAAGGGAACTGAATAATATTAAGAAATACTATAGATGGAAGGAAAGTAGCGTGGAAACCTACCAAAAAACTATTAGGCAACAACAAATTCAAAATATTTCACTGTAATAAGTGTAAGCAGGGGAACCTAAGAAAATTAACAATGACAAATTGTTTGAGGAAGAATGCAAAAACCTAAGAAAGATATTGAGAAACCTGTCCAACCAAAAACATAAAGACTCTGAAAACATGAGCCTATGCCTTCACTATGGTGAATCACTAAAATAATACAGAAATACACTACGGAAAAAGAAGGAACAGCACGTCAGAAATCAGCTCAATGTAATTGAAAAATCCATAGAATCTAACCACAACAACATGAAGAGTTATCTATCTGAAATTGAGATGCATGGATAAACCACTTCTCCAATCTTTTTGTCTCTATAACAACGAACAAATAGCAAAAACAAATACATGATCAAATACAAATCTTAGAATCAACTATTAAAGACTACCAGAATCCACTGGATTCTCCAACTACATTGAATTGACTACAGGACAAAATACAAACCCTCCAACCCAAAAAGGCCTGTGGTATTGATGGTATCCTAAATTAAATGATAAAATATACAGACAACAAATTCCAATTGGCTATACTAAAACATCATCCTCCACTCTGGCATCTTTCCTAATATTTGGAACCAAGGACTGATCACCCCAATTCACAAAAGTGGAGACAAATTTGACAACAATAACTACCGTGGAATGTGCGTCAACAGCAATCTTGGGAAAATCCTCTGCATTATCATTAACAGCAGACTTGCACATTTCCTCAGGGAAAACAATGTACTGAGCAAATGTCAAATTGGCTTTTTACTAAATTACCATATGACAGACCATGTATTCACCCTGCACACCCTAGTCCAAGGTGAGGGCTTTGTTGAGAGGGGAAGTGATAGTCTATTGTTCATGGATGAGGTTGGGGAGGATCGGGAGGCTGACCGACCACGGGACCCTATTTGTCACGTCCTTAGCATAGAAAGCTGTTATTTTCTATGGTAGAGTAGGTCAGGGCGTGACAGGTTTTTTTTCTAGTTTAGATTTTCTATGTTGTTATGTTCTAGTTTTGTATTTCTATGTTGGGTTTTTGTTTGGGATGACTCTAATTAGAGGCAGCTCGTCATCGTTGTCTCTAATTGGAGATCATACTTAAGTAGGTGTTTTTCCCACTTGGGTTTGTGGGAGATTGTTTTTGAGTTAGTGTATGTTTCACCGCTGCATCACGGTTTGTTGTTTTTGTTCTTTAGTTTATTTGTATGTATTGCATAGTTTCACAGTTTAATAATAAAATATGTGGAACGATAATCACGCTGCACTTTGGTCCGCTCCTTCATCGTACGACAACCGTGACACTATTGCCCCAGAGAGGCTTACACCAAAAATAGCATCTGCATTCAACTGAGCTCCATATAAAACCCCATACAAAAACTACATATACAAACAATTAAAGATAAAAAAAATAGATACACAAATTATTAAAGATAAAACATAATGTATATGGATTTTGTTTTCCCCCAAATAACAAAAGCTCTGAAAATTAGAGGATTTATAAGCTAACGGACAACATTTGGGTGTTTGTCATTCAAGTTTTATTAATCTTATGTACAGGATACGCATGGTATAGACTGTCCATGAAATGCTTACTTTCTTGAAACGGTGCCTGAATGGATGGGAACATGGCCCCAGTGATGTACTGGGTCATCTTCACCACCCGCTAGAAGGTTTTTCAGTCACAATTGGTCAGGACGCTCTTGATGGTGCAGCATTAGTATTTGGAGAGAACCCGGGTGGCATATCGGATTTCTTCTGCCGCCTTAGGAAGTAGAGGAGCACTGTTGCACCCTCTGGACAAGAGTGGTGGTGTTGTTGGTCCATGTAAAGTCCTCTGTGATGTGGATCGGGGCGTGTTCCCTCCTCTGGTTCTTAAAGTCAGCAATCAGCTCCTTTGTTTTGCTGACATTGAGGTGGAGGTTGTCCTGGCACCACACTTACCTAAACCCTATAGGCTGACTCGTTCTTGTTGGTTATCAGGACTACAACCGTGGTGTAGTTAGCAAACTTTATGATGGAGTTGAAGTCGTGCAAAGCCACACAGTCGTGGGTGAACACAACAAAGGCTGAGGACACATCTCTGGTAGGGTGCTTTGTTAAGAGTCTGTGTGGAGGAGGTGTTTTTGTCAATCCTCACAGCCTGTGGTCTGCCCATCAGGAAGTCCAGGATCCATTTGCAGAGCATATTGTCCAAACCCAGGCGTCTGAGCTTGGTGAAAAGCTTGGAAGGGACAATAGTGTTGAATGCTGAACTGTAGTCAATGAACAGCATTCTCATGTACAGTAGGTGCTCATCTTTTCCAGACGTGTTATGGTCACGTGAATATCGATGGAAATCAAATTCTTACATCAGCTGATATCTCAAAGTGCTGTACAGAAACCCAGTCTAAAACTCCAAACAGCAAGCAATGCAGGTGTAGAAGCACGGTGGCTAGGAAAAACTCCCTAGAAAGGCCAAAACCTAGGAAGAAACCTAGAGAGGAACCAGGCTATGAGGGGTGGCCAGTCCTCTTCTGGCAGTGCCGGGTGGAGATTATAACAGAACATGGCCAAGATGTTCAAATGTTCATAGATGACCAGCAGGGTCAAATAATAATAATCACAGTGGTTGTCGAGGGTGCAACAGGTCAGCACCTCAGCAGTAAATGTCAGTTGGCTTTTCATAGCCGATCACTGAGAGTATCCCTACCGCTCCTGCTGTCTCTAGAGAGTTGAAAACAGCAGGTCTGGGACAGGTAGCATGTCCGGTGAACAGGTCAGGGTTCCATAGCCGCAGGCAGAACAGTTGAAACTGGAGCAGCAGCACGGCCAGGTGGACTGGGGACAGCAAGGAATCATCAGGCCAGGTAGTCCTGAGTCATGGTCTTAGGGTTCAGGTCCTCCGGTAGAGAGAAATAAAGAATTAGAGAGAGCTTACTTAAATTCACACAGGACACCGGATAAGACAGGACAAATATTCCAGATATAACAGACTGACCCTAGCCCCCCGACACATAAACTACTGCAGCATAAATACTGGAGGCTGAGACAGGAGGGGTCGGGAGAAATGGCACCTTCCGTGGATCTGTTGGAATGGTAGGCAAATTGAAGTGGGTCCAGTGTGCCTGGCATGCTGGCCTTGATGTGGGTCATAACCAGCCTCTTGAAACACTTAATGATGACACAGGTGAGTGTGACGGGGCGATAGTCATTTGGGCAAGTCACCTTGGTTTTCTTTGGCAGTAGGATGATGGTGGTCTCCTTGAAGCAAGTGAGGACTAAAGTCTGGGTCAAGGACAGGTTGAAGATGTACGAGAAGATGCCTGCCAGCTGGTCAGCCCACACTCTGAGGATGCAGCCAGGGATGCCATCTGGACCGGCGGCTTTGCGAATATTCACGTCAGCCTAGGAGAACGAAAGCACCTGGTCATCCGGAGCATCGAGTGCCTTCCTGGATGGCTCGGTATTGTCTGCCTTGAAGTGAGCCTAGAATGTGTTAAACTCATCTGGGAGCCTAATGCTTCTACCTGCTTGCCTTGTACATGTCAAATCAAATCAAATTGTATTTGTCACATACACGTGTTTAGCAGATTTTATTGCAAGTGTAGCGAAATGCTTGTGTTTCTAGCTCCAACAGTGCAGTAATATCTAACAGTAATATCTAACAATTTCACAACAATACACACAATACACACAAATCTAAAGTAAATGAATGGAATTAAGAATATATAAATATATGGACGAGCAATGCCAGAGCAGCATAGACTAAGATACACTAGATAGTATAGAATACAGTATATACATATGAGATATATACACTGAGTCGTCGTGGTTCACTCTGCTGACATTGAGTGCTGCAGTAGGATCTGTCAGCATGGTATGGATATCTCCGTTCATCCAGGGTTTTTGTTTGGGGTATGTCCGGATTGTTATTGTGTGTACTACACCATCAACACATTTTCTAGTGAAGCCAGCATCCCTGTGGAACTCTTTTGACACCTTCTAGAGTCCATGTCCTGATGAATGGAGGCTGTTCTGAATGTTAGGAAGGTGTTGTAATGTTTTCATACACTCAGTGTTATACACTCAGTCCTTAGTGTTGATGGATGAGTCCTGGGTGGATGAATCTTTGAACATATTCCGATCCATATTCTCAAAACAGTTCTGCGGTATTGAGTCTGATTGGCCGAAGTGGAGGCGGGGGATGGCTTTGTACGCGTCACAGATGTTTGTGTACACAGGGTCCTGCTCGTTGTTTCCTCTTGTGGGGCAGGATATATGTTGGTGATACTGTGGAATACTTTGCTTTATTAAATAACTCCCATCGACAATAAAATCTGCTTCCAGTTGAGAGGATTCTTGCTGGCTAATGTTCTTGTACAGTTCACTGAGTGCCGCCTTGGTGTTTGCTTGTTGCAGTACGTATGCAGCTGTGATAATAGCACACGTGAATTCCCTCGGCATATAGTGCGGTCGGCTGTTTGCCATCAGAAACTCCACGTCGGTAGAATTGGAGCTTGAGATGTTTTCAACTTCGTCACACCAGGAATTGTTGATTAGAAAGCAGTTACGATTTCTGTGGAGAAACGGATGGAATCCCCTTGTGTCACGCAGAGAATTGCCCTTTACTCATAGCAGGGGCTGGTCCGTCCTCTGTGATGCCGCCCGCTGGACCAACATGCTTTCACTTCCTGATATCTTACAATTTTTTTCTGTGGGGGAGAAGTCATCCAAATATTTATATATTCCTTAATTCCATTCTATTTTACTTTTAGATTGTTGTGTATTGTTGTGTATTGTTGTGTATTGTTGTGTATTGTTAGATACTACTGCACTATTAGAGCTAGGAACATTAGAATTTCGCTACACCCACAATAACACCTGCTAAATATGTGTAGGTGACCAATAACATCTGATTTGAAATAGGTAGAGAAGAAAATAATCTCTGGTGTTATCAAGCTCTAAGGTGGGAGGTTGTATCAAGCTCTATGATGGGTCAATAAAAACAAGACAAAATAAACATGACTTATTATTTTCCAGGAGCACAGATAAGACGCGCAAACAGGAAATAGAAGAGTCAGATAGGTTTTCATTTTGTCCCTCCTCCCTCCCTCCCTCCCTCCCTCCCTCCCCTCCCTCCCTCCCTCCCTCCCTCCCTCCCTCCTCCCTCCCTCCCTCCCCTCCCACCCTCCCTCCCTCCCTCCCTCCACTCCCCTTCATTCTCCCTATCCCTTTCTCTGTTTCCATCTAAAACCAGAGAAACTTAGCCTGCTTAACTTGACCCAAAATGACAAATTGACGTAACTGGACAAATGATGGCGGTATTTGCCTGTAAATAATTTTTGTCTAACAATAACAACATTTCCCTCAAATCACTATAATAGCTATTGTTTAGTCAGGCTTACACCTTTAACAAGCTAGTGTCCCCTCTCCATCTCTCCATCTCTCTGGAAAGGTCTGTATGTCTGTCTGTCTGTTGCTCCCAAACAATTAATGATGACATTGCAAGTGCACTCAATTGGAAATATTGGTGTTTGTGTGTTGGGGATGGGGGGGAGGGGGGGGAGGGGTATGCTGTGTGTGTGTGTGTGTGTGTGTGTGTGTGTGTGTGTGTGTGTGTGTGTGTGTGTGTGTGTGTGTGTGTGTGTGTTGTGTGTGTGTGTGTGTGTGTGTGTGTATTTGAGGGTGTGGGTGTGTGTTTGTGTGCATCGCATGATCTCTTTGTGTTTACTTGTGCATGTCTGTCCATTTCAAAGGAGTTGGCGGAAACATCAGAGACGATGTTTCAGGATTAGGTTCTATTAGCTGGATTTATGCTAGGTAAATCCCCAAAGCCTACTCCTCGCCTACACTTCATAAGGTACTCAATTCAGCATACTAAAATGTCAGGCAACTTACAAAGTGTTCCAAAAGATGAATATTAACATGGGTTTTTTTTTGTGCCAACAACAGCAGTTAGAACAGACTGAACTCATCAGACCAGTTCATGGTAGATCAGATTCCACTATTCTAGTGGGTGAGTGGTTGTTACCATTTGAACCAATGGACTTTAACAGTATTGGATAGCTCCTTAGTCAAGTGGGTGGGTATTGTCAATTTGGTTAGCATCAATTGGCTACTGTCGTCAGCCAGTGGTTGGCTGGTACCATAGTGGAGATTAATGATTGGTTGATCTTGGCTTTTTCCTTTCCTTGATTCCTCTCCTTCGTTACTATGGATATTAGTGCTTCCTGTTTCTGCCTCTACAGCTACACCGGTGGCCTGGTTGTCCCATTACCCTTCTGTCTGTTATAATTAGAAGTGAAGGTAGTCTACTGAGTGAAATCTGCTGTAAATCGGCCGAAGTGGTGAAATTCATTGTGAAAAACAAAAAAACACTCGCACATCTGAGTTATCTGGTTGCAGGTGCGTGGGAAAAACGTGATAACTTCAAAGAGTAGAGAAACCTGCACGCTGCACATAGCACTTATTTATTAACGCTGTCGGCCTCTTGGCCTTCCACAAAGTTTCTATTTTCTTTGGTAAGATTCAATTTAAAAGTGAAGCGGGGACAAAGGGCTGAGGTAAAGTGCCAAGGCATCAAATAAAAGAGAGAAAATAAAAGTTGTTACCATAATTAACTGACAAAACGGACAAGGCCTCTTTTAATGTGGAATCTGTCTGAGAATGTTGTCGGCAAGGAGACACCAGGGACAGTTTAATACCTCCCTCTCTCTCATTCTCCTCTCTCTCTCTCCTCCCCCTCTCTCTCTCCTCCCCCCTCTCTCTCCTCTCACTCTCCTCCTCCCTCTCTCTCATTCGCCTCTCTCTCTCTCCTCCCCCTCTCTCTCTCCTCCCCTCTCTCTCTCCTCCCCCTCTCTCTCTCTCTCTCTCCTCCCCCTCTCTCTCCTCCCCCCTCTCTCTCTTTCTCCTCTCACTCTCCTCCCCCTCTCTCTCTTTGTCCTCTCTCTCCTCCCCCTCTCTCTCTCCTCCCCCTTCTCTCTCTCTTTCTCCTCTCTCTCTCCTCCCCCCTCTCTCTCTCTCTCCCTTTCTCCTCTCTCTCTCCTCCCCTCTTTCTCTCTTTTTCCACTCACACTTCTTGCTGGATGCCCCAGTCTGACTATACACACTGTCACTCAGTGCCACTTCATTGATTCCCTGTCCCTCATTCTTCTCTTTGTGTTCCTGTCCTAATGTCAGAGCAGCAGCTGTGTGCTGGCTGCTTGGAGATGTTTTGTATGCAGTCTGATTCTACAGACTACAGATGTTCCCCATGTTGGATGAGACAATGGTCTGGTCGGACACTACGGCTGTAGAATGGAGCTGCTTATTATAAAACGTGTTTTTCCTGGCAGGGGTTATTGTGATGTAAGTCTTCAGGATGGAGAGTGTGTGTTGCTGGGATTTGTGTGTGTGTGTGTGAGAACCCAATTGCACTAATGGACTAAATTCAGCCTTCTGCTGGGAGAACATGGGGAGTCAGATTAGGCTCTCTGACTGACTCTTCCATGGGGGATGAGATGAAGTACTCTGTCGACTGTTGTTCCACAGATCTGCTGCTCTTTTTGGGTCAGTGACAGCAAGGCCTGATATGAAGGCAGAAGATGCTTGGACATCAGAGCTTATTATGGTGAACGATGGCCGTTGCTGAGTGCTGTATCTCTGATAATGTAGGACATTGAGATATCCTACAGTTTCTGACTATGTTGCTTAACTCATATATTCTTAAACATCTTCACCTGTTTGAGTTTTCCATAGAGACAGTCCAGTACAGTTCAGTTCAGTATAGTACAAGGCAGTGCCGTCCAGTCCAGTCCAGTACAGTACAGTGCAGTGCAGTACAGTACAGTACAGGCCAGTATAGTACAGAGCAGTACAGTACAGTACAGTACAGTGCAGGACAGTGCAGTACAGAGCAGTCCAGTACAGGACAGTACAGTGCAGCACAGAGCAGTGCAGTGCAGTAAAGAGTAGAACAGTACAGTACAGTCCAGCACAGGACAGTACAGTGCAGTACAGAGCAGTGCAGTACAGTCCAGTACAGAGCAGTACAGTGCAGCACAGAGCAGTGCATTGCAGTAAAGAGTAGAACAGTACAGTACAGTCCAGCACAGGACAGTACAGAGCAGTACAGTCCAGTACAGTGAAGTACAGAACAATGCAGTACAGTGCAGTACAGTGCAGTACGGTACAGTGCAGTGCAGCTCAGTACAGTACAGCGCCGTACAGAACTGTGCAGTGCAGTACAGTACAGTGCAGTACAGTGCAGCTCAGTACAGTGCAGTACATTACAGTGCAGTACAGTACAGTGCAGTGCATTGCAGCTCAGTACAGTGCAGCTCAGTACAGTGCAGTACAGAACAGTGCAGTGCAGTACAGTACAGTACCGTGCAGCTTAGTACAGTGCAGTACAGAACAGTGCAGTGTAGTGCAGTGCAGCTCAGTACAGTGCAGTGCAGTACATTACTGTGCAGTACAGTACAGTACAGTGCAGCTCAGTACAGTGCAGCTCAGTACAGTGCAGTACAGAACAGTGCAGTGCAGCTCAGTACAGTGCAGCTCAGTACAGTGCAGTACAGAACAGTGCAGTGCAGCTCAGTACAGTGCAGCTCAGTACAGTGCAGCTCAGTACAGTGCGGTACAGAACAGTGCAGTGCAGCTCAGTACAGTGCAGCTCAGTACAGTGCAGTACAGAACAGTGCAGTGAAGTGCAGGGCAGCTCAGTACAGTGCAGCTCAGTACAGTGCAGTGCAATGCAGTACCGTGCAGCTCAGTACAGTTCAGCGCAGCGCAGTGTCCCATTGTTAAAGTGACAGTTAGAAATGCTTGTCCAGTTTCAGTTAATTTCCCTAGTGACTTTCCCCCATTCTCCTCACAGTGGTCCCATTCTGGGGACCTCTTCTCTCTATCCCCTTCACTACCCCACACACACACACACACATGTACGTACACACACATATGCACACACACCACATGTACGCACAGACACACATGTAAGCACTCACACACATGTACACACGTACACACACACACACACACACACACACACACACACACACACACACACACACAACTCAATAGACCCCCTTGTTAACTGCTTACCACGGAAATGAAATATCCTCTCTCTCCGCCATCGTCCTGATATCCCCCTAATTATTCCAGTTGGGTAATTCCCTGGTTTTTAAAGTGCCACCAATGTTTCACCACCACAGATAGTCACAACCCTCCGTATGTCTTGAAATATACTGTTGGTGTTAAGATCCTTCCCGTTCCCCAGTAATTATCTGCACCTGGGGTCCCTGAGATATCAGTTTGATTGGCAGGAGAGGAGACAGGAGACAGGAGCAGCATGACTTCCATTCCCTCTGCAGTAATGTAGACTAGAGGCATCAGAGTGACTACAGAATGTTCATTACTGATTAGACAGTAGTGTAAACTGGGGTTGTAATTGATCATTTTGATTTGGTGGCACACTACAGCAGGTTGACTTAGTGTACTTTTTCAGAGCAGGCACTGTTAGCTAGACTCCTTTAAAATAAACCGTTAACTAACTGTTTAATGCAGATGAATGGACACAATTAAAGCATCGATCTTCTGGACCTATAGGGTCTAGAAACAACCTCCCATCACTGGACCTATAGGATCTAGAAACAACCTCCCATCACTGACCTATAGGGTCTAGAAACAACCTCCCATCACTGGACCTATAGGGTCTAGAAACAACCTCCCATCACTGACCTATAGGGTCTAGAAACAACCTCCCATCACTGACCTATAGGGTCTAGAAACAACCTCCCATCACTGACCTATAGGGTCTAGAAACAACCTCCCATCACTGACCTATAGGATCTAGAAACAACCTCCCATCACTGGACCTATAGGATCTAGAAACAACCTCCCATCACTGACCTATAGGGTCTAGAAACAACCTCCCATCACTGACCTATAGGGTCTAGAAACAACCTCCCATCACTGGACCTATAGGGTCTAGAAACAACCTCCCATCACTGACCTATAGGGTCTAGAAACAACCTCCCATCACTGGAACTATAGGGTCTAGAAACAACCTCCCATCACTGGACCTATAGGGTCTAGAAACAACCTCCCATCACTGGACCTATAGGGTCTAGAAACAACCTCCCATCACTGACCTATAGGGTCTAGAAACAACCTCCCATCACTGGACCTATAGGGTCTAGAAACAACCTCCCATCACTGGACCTATAGGATCTAGAAACAACCTCCCATCACTGACCTATAGGGTCTAGAAACAACCTCCCATCACTGACCTATAGGGTCTAGAAACAACCTCCCATCACTGGACCTATAGGGTCTAGAAACAACCTCCCATCACTGGACCTATAGGGTCAAGAAACAACCTCCCATCACTGGACCTATAGGGTCTAGAAACAACCTCCCATCACTGGACATATAGGGTCTAGAAACAACCTCCCATCACTGACCTATAGGGTCTAGAAACAACCTCCCATCACTGACCTATAGGGTCTAGAAACAACCTCCCATCACTGACCTATAGGGTCTAGAAACAACCTCCCATCACTGACCTATAGGGTCTAGAAACAACCTCCCATCACTGACCTATAGGGTCTAGAAACAACCTCCCATCACTGGACCTATAGGGTCTAGAAACAACCTCCCATCACTGGACCTATAGGGTCTAGAAACAACCTCCCATCACTGGACCTATAGGGTCTAGAAACAACCTCCCATCACTGGACCTATAGGGTCTAGAAACAACCTCCCATCACTGACCTATAGGGTCTAGAAACAACCTCCCATCACTGACCTATAGGGTCTAGAAACAACCTCCCATCACTGGACCTATAGGGTCTAGAAACAACCTCCCATCACTGACCTATAGGGTCTAGAAACAACCTCCCATCACTGGACCTATAGGGTCTAGAAACAACCTCCCATCACTGGACCTATAGGGTCTAGAAACAACCTCCCATCACTGACCTATAGGGTCTAGAAACAACCTCCCATCACTGACCTATAGGGTCTAGAAACAACCTCCCATCACTGGACCTATAGGATCTAGAAACAACCTCCCATCACTGGACCTATAGGGTCTAGAAACAACCTCCCATCACTGACCTATAGGGTCTAGAAACAACCTCCCATCACTGACCTATAGGGTCTAGAAACAACCTCCCATCACTGGACCTATAGGGTCTAGAAACAACCTCCCATCACTGGACCTATAGGGTCTAGAAACAACCTCCCATCACTGACCTATAGGATCTAGAAACAACCTCCCATCACTGGACCTATAGGGTCTAGAAACAACCTCCCATCACTGACCTATAGGGTCTAGAAACAACCTCCCATCACTGACCTATAGGGTCTAGAAACAACCTCCCATCACTGACCTATAGGGTCTAGAAACAACCTCCCATCACTGACCTATAGGATCTAGAAACAACCTCCCATCACTGACCTATAGGGTCTAGAAACAACCTCCCATCACTGACCTATAGGATCTAGAAACAACCTCCCATCACTGGACCTATAGGGTCTAGAAACAACCTCCCATCACTGGACCTATAGGGTCTAGAAACAACCTCCCATCACTGGACCTATAGGGTCTAGAAACAACCTCCCATCACTGACCTATAGGGTCTAGAAACAACCTCCCATCACTGACCTATAGGGTCTAGAAACAACCTCCCATCACTGACCTATAGGGTCTAGAAACAACCTCCCATCACTGACCTATAGGGTCTAGAAACAACCTCCCATCACTGACCTATAGGGTCTAGAAACAACCTCCCATCACTGGACCTATAGGGTCTAGAAACAACCTCCCATCACTGACCTATAGGGTCTAGAAACAACCTCCCATCACTGACCTATAGGGTCTAGAAACAACCTCCCATCATTGACCTATAGGATCTAGAAACAACCTCCCATCACTGGACCTATAGGGTCTAGAAACAACCTCCCATCACTGGACCTATAGGGTCTAGAAACAACCTCCCATCACTGGACCTATAGGGTCTAGAAACAACCTCCCATCACTGGACCTATAGGGTCTAGAAACAACCTCCCATCACTGGACCTATAGGGTCTAGAAACAACCTCCCATCACTGGACCTATAGGGTCTAGAAACAACCTCCCATCACTGACCTATAGGGTCTAGAAACAACCTCCCATCACTGACCTATAGGGTCTAGAAACAACCTCCCATCACTGACCTATAGGGTCTAGAAACAACCTCCCATCACTGACCTATAGGGTCTAGAAACAACCTCCCATCACTGGACCTATAGGGTCTAGAAACAACCTCCCATCACTGACCTATAGGATCTAGAAACAACCTCCCATCACTGACCTATAGGATCTAGAAACAACCTCCCATCACTGACCTATAGGGTCTAGAAACAACCTCCCATCACTGACCTATAGGGTCTAGAAACAACCTCCCATCACTGACCTATAGGGTCTAGAAACAACCTCCCATCACTGGACCTATAGGGTCTAGAAACAACCTCCCATCACTGGACCTATAGGGTCTAGAAACAACCTCCCATCACTGACCTATAGGGTCTAGAAACAACCTCCCATCACTGACCTATAGGGTCTAGAAACAACCTCCCATCACTGACCTATAGGATCTAGAAACAACCTCCCATCACTGACCTATAGGGTCTAGAAACAACCTCCCATCACTGACCTATAGGGTCTAGAAACAACCTCCCATCACTGGACCTATAGGGTCTAGAAACAACCTCCCATCACTGGACCTATAGGGTCTAGAAACAACCTCCCATCACTGACCTATAGGGTCT
>NW_021822278.1:0-2500 GCF_901001165.1 Salmo trutta
CACTCCCCCTCTCCCCCTCTCCCCCTCTCCTCTGGCCTGAGGGAGGTGGGTTGCGGCAGCCTCTTCTAATCAGACACACAGACAGAGAGCTGCTTCATGCTAATAGTGCGGCTAATTACCAATCTCACCCCCTCCTAATTGCATACATTACACTGGATCTGCACTGCAGATTAATGCTAAACAATCCCGTGTGACGTGCGTGTGTGTATGTCTGTGTGTGTGTCTGAAAATGTGTGTACTGTATGTGCTTGTCTAGATGTGTGTGTGGGAGTGTGTGTGTGTGTGTGTGTTTGTTTGCTACCACGCTGCTTTAACTCTGAATTAGACCCAGAATGGATCCTTGAAGACGGGTGCCCGGTTTATAGCTGTGTTATCGAGGCAGGTTGCCGAGGTCTGGGCTGGTCGTTGAGGTCCCCCGGTAACAGGAAGGCCCTCTGTCTCCGTGGAGACGCCAGATGGAGTGACATTAAGATGGTTTCCGAGGAGCCATTTCAAATAATAAAATATCAATATTTACATTTTAATTACCCACTCTCACTCCCTGAGAACCTTTGTCATCCTTGATAGAGTGGCAGTAGAAGAGAGAGAGAGAGAAAGCGTAAGAGAGAGAGAGTGAGAGAGCGAGAGAAAGGGAGCGAGAGGGGAGAGAGGGAGAGCGGGGCTCTGAGAGAGAGAGAGACAGAAGGAGAGAGTGGAGAGAGAGAGAGACAGGAGAGAGAGAGACAGAAGGAGAGAGCGAGAGAGAGCAAGATAGAGAAAGAGAGAGACTAAGAGAGAGAGAGAGCGAGAGAAAGGGAGCGAGAGGGAGAGAGAGAGAGCGGGGCTCTGTTCACAAACACAAACAGACCCCACAGAGCCCCAGGACAGCAACACAATTAGATCCAACCAAATCATGAGAAAACAAAAAGATAATTACTTGACACATTGGAAAGAATTAACAAAAAAACAGAGCAAACTAGAAACCTATTTGGCCCTAAACAGAGTGTACACAGTGGTAGAATACCTGACCACTGTGACTGACCAAAACTTAAGGAAAGCTTTGACTATGTAGACTCGGTGAGCATGGCCTTGCTAATGAGAGAGGCCACCATAGGCAGAAGTAGCTCTCAAGAGAAGACAGGCTATGTGCACACTGCCCACAAATTAGGTGGAAACTGAGCTGCACTTCCTAACCTCCTGCCAAATGTATGACCATATTAGAGACACGTATTTCCCTCAGATTACACAGATCCACAAAGAATTTGAAAATAAATCCAGCTTGATAAACTCCCATATCTATGTGTGAAATACCAGTGTGCCATCACAGCAGCAAGATGTGTGACCTGTTACCACAAGAAAAGGACAACCAGTGAAGAACAAACACCATTGTAAATACGACCCATATTTATGTTTATTTATTTTCCCTTTTGTACTTTAACTATTTGCACATCGTTACAACACTGTATATAGACATAATATGACATTTGAAATGTCTTTATTCTTTTGAAACTTCTATGAGTATAATGTTTACTGTTCATTTTTATTGTTTATTTCACTTTTGTTTACTATCTACTTCACTTGCTTTGGCAATGTTAACAAATGTTTCCCATGCCAATAAAGCCCTTCAATTGAATTGAATTGCTCATTTAAATTGAATTGAGAGCGAGTGAGAGAGAGAGAGAGAGAGAAGGGTAAGACTAGGAGAGGTCCTAGGCTGCTTGTGTGTTGGTATGCTCATGTACTGTATGTGTAAGTGTGTGATAGAGTCATATAGACTAACTGATGAGTGCTGTCCTATGCTCTAAAGAAGGACATTTATTCTACAGACCAAACCCAAGGAAAAAGCCCTGTCTTCTACATGTCTTCTCTCTCTCTCTCTCTCTCTCTCTCTCTCTCCTTCTATCCCCCCTTCCCTCTCTCCTCCCTCCTCTGTATTTATTGTTGATGTCAGCAGGACTGACCCTGTGTGGTGAGATTTCTGTTGGGGGAATTAGGGATGTGTACACATGACTCAGGAGCTTATACGCACGCACACGCATGCACGCACGCACGCACGAACACACACACAGTGTTCCTGTCCCCATGAACCTGTCCCCAAAGATGAGGACAGGAGAGGGAAGCTCACATGTCTAGCAGGCAGACAGCTACTAAGGGCTTAAGGTTTCATGACTGTGTGTGTGTGTCCAAGACCTATATATTCACATGGATGAAATCATTTTCCCTTACAGATCAATTAACTGGGATCCAACAGCCTATCGATCGCTATCGGGGTTATCCTTTAATAACGTGATCCTCCCACAGTATTCTGTCTCTCTGACTGCAACCATAATAATAAAACACACACACGCAAACACACACACACAAACCATCCAAACCCCTACAGAACCATTGCAGATTATACATGTGTGTGTTTGTATAAGAAATAAAATCCCTGATCGCTTCAATATGAGAATTGATAGTTGGTCCGGATTAATTTCATATTTACGGATTAGAACTCAAATATGATCAGCCACGACAACAC
>NW_021822278.1:7500-10000 GCF_901001165.1 Salmo trutta
AAATTGACTGATTTCCTTGAACTGTAACTCAGTAAAATCTTTGAAATGTTACATACAGTACTAGTCAAAAGTCTGGACCCACCTACTCAATGAAGGGTTTTTCTTTATTTTTACTATTTTCTACATTGTAGAATAATAGTGAAGACATCAAAACTATGAAATAACACACATGGAATCATGTAGTAACCAAAAATGGTTTTATATTTGAGAATATTCAAAGTAGCCACCCTTTGCCTTGATGACAGCTTTGCACGCTCTTGGCATTCTCTCAACCAGCTTCACCTGGAATGCTTTTCCAACAGTCTTGAAGGAGTTCCCACATATGCTGAGCATTTGTTGGCTGCTGTTCCTTCACTCTGCGGTCCAACTAATCCCAAACCATCTCAGGTTGAGGTCAGGTGATTGCGGAGGCCAGGTCATCTGATGCAGGACTCCATCACTCTCCTTCTTGTCATTATGGTATTGTGTGTAGATTGATGAGGAACCTTTATTTTAAATCAATTTTAGAATAAGGCTGAAACGTAACAAAATATGGAAAAAGTCAAGGGGTCTCAATACTTTCCGAAGGCACTGTATGTACGAGTTTATTTGGTTCACCCATCTAGTACCGGTCGGACCCCCCTTTGCCTCCAGAACAGTCTGAATTCTTTGGGGGGGAAACGTTGCTCATTTTGTATCAAAGGACCTAACATTCCCTTCACATTACACCACCGCCTCCAGCCTGTACCGTTGACAACAGCCTGTACCATTGAGACCTGGCACTGCCATCAGCATGACGCAGCAGAAACCGGGAGTTGTCAGACCAGGCAATGTTTTTCCACTCCTCAATTGTCCAGTGTTGGTGATCGCGTGCCCACTGGAGCTGCTTCTTCTTGTTTTTAGCTGATAGGAGTGGAACCCGGTGTGGTCGTCTGCTGCAATATCCTATCCGTGACAAAGACCGACGAGTTGTGAGTTCCAAGATACCGTTCTGCACACCACTGTTGTAATGTATTGTTATTTGCCGGTTTGTCGCCCTCCTGTTAGCTTGAACGATTCTTGCCATTATTCTGTCTGCCTACTTTATCTAGCAAGCCACGGCCATGTGACTCACTGTCTGTAGGAGCGAACCATTTTCGTGAACGGGGTGGTGTACCTAATAAACTAGCCATATTGATATGTATTAAAATACTTGACCTTTATTCAACTAGGCAAGTCAGTTAAGAACAAATTCCTATTTACAATGACGGCCTAGGAACAGTTGGTTAACTGCCTTGCCATGCTGCTGCTCCAGTTTCAACTGTTCTGCCTGCGGCTACGGAACCCTGACCTGTTCACCGGACGTGCTCGTTGCACCCTCGACAACTACAATGATTATTATTATTTGACCATGCTGGTCATTTATGAACATTTTAACATCTTGACCATGTTCTGTTATAATATCCACCCGGCACAGCCAGAAGAGGACTGGCCACCCCTCATAGCCTGGTTCCTCTCTAGGTTTCTTCCTAGGTTTTTGGCCTTTCTAGGGAGTTTTTCCTAGGGAGTTTTTCCTAGCCACCGTGCCTCTTTCACATGCATTGCTTGCTGTTTGGGGTTTTAGGCTGGGTTTCTGTACAGCACTTTGAGATTTCAGCTGATATACGAAGGGCTATATAAATAAATTTGATTTGATTTGATTTGTTCAGGGGCAGAACGACAGATTTTTACCTTGTCAGCTCAGGGATTCAATCTGGGAACCTTTCAACTACTGGTCCAACGCTCTAACCACTAGGCTACCTGCCACCCCTAATGCAAGTCATTTTGGTAGTTCTTCATCAGTGGGGAACCTGCTCTCATCCAGTAGTTGGTATGAAGCTGATATGAAGCTGATATGAAGCTGGTATGAAGCTGGTCGAGGCTGGTATGAAGCTGATATGAAGCTGGTGTGAAGCTGGTATGAAGCTGGTATGAAGCTGGTATGAAGCTGATATGAAGCTGATATGAAGCTGGTAGGAAGCTGGTAGGAAGCTGATATGAAGCTGATATGAACTGGTATGAAGCAGAAGTTATTATTAGCAGACGTTAACAGGAGCAGGTCCAGAGACCTGTTGTGCAGAGACACACCGTCTGACACTGATTGGTGCGATATGGGATGTCAAACGAGAGACATGACACAAGCAGTAACATCCTGAGAAGGATAAGAGGTGAGAGAGAGACAGGATAAAGAAAAAAGGGCGGGACGACAGTCACTTCAGAAGAGAAGAGAAAGAGGACAGACATGGCAGGAGAGAGAAAGAGAGAGAGAAGGAGAGACATTGACCAACAATGCCCGAGGCTTCATCTAATAAGAATGCTGAACTTAATCCACATTCAGGGGCCTGATATCAAATATTATTTTGATAATTTGATTTCATCAATATTTGTATTTATCTGCAAACACTCTCTGTTTGTTTGCCTGGCGAGGTGACCGGGGCACACTTGAAAACCACACGTCCTTCTCAAAATGTGTTATCTTCCCCTGTGCCCAGATTAAAGTGGT
>NW_021822278.1:12500-32386 GCF_901001165.1 Salmo trutta
AGAGAAGAGGTTGCACAATGCACACTGAAGGGAGAGGTTAGAACAGGGTCCGGAGGGCTTCTTGAGGGAAGGACATCATCCTCAGATAAACCAAGCACCTCTATCTCCCAACTGTCTCCCCCTGTCTCACGCGTTCCTCTGCCTTCTCTCATCTCCTGCTGTTCTCTCCCCCCGTTTCCCCCTTACCTCCCCCAATGACCTGATTAACCCAGCAACTTGCGGAAACACCGGAACAGACATACAAAAAGGAAATGAACGTGTGTGTGAGTAGCCTGGAGGTAGCTTTGTGAGCTCGTTCCTGGCTATTTTCTCTAATGCATATTGTCTCTAATGCATATTGAGCGGGGGTGGGTTAAGCCGTTGACACGGGCAGCCAATCAGAGTAACAATTCAATCACGCACGCACGCGCACACTAGAATAGGCACCTGCAGCTCTTTACTTAACGAGGTTTCACAGCCATGTTCTAATCCCTCGCAACACAACAATACCTCTAACCACACACACGATACTCACCTTAACATACATATACACACAGACGCGGAGGCACACCACCACCGCTCTGACACCAGGTTCAGGGATTCCCCCTCTCTCTTACCCCCCGCACACATTCTGTCACCCCTCTCACCAGTTTCTTCCACCTTATCCCTCTCTCACTCCCTCTCACCTCACCCCCCCTCACCTCCCCTCACTGCTCTTTCATTGGTTTTACAGAGACCATTGGGGACTGATGATACAGAGTGGGAGAGAGAGCGAGGCAGGCAGGCAGAAGGATAGACAGAAAGAGAGCAGAGGCAGAGAGAGCCGGGGAAGGAGGGGGGGGGGGGGGAGCAGAAATGAAGTGGACTGTGTCAGAGCCTCCGAGAAAGCCTCAGTATCTGCATAAAAGAGATTAAAGCAGACAGGCCTCCATTCTACAGCTCAATCATATTGTGTTAGCACGCGCTTATCCTCCTGCCCGGCCAAATTGAAAGGGAAAGAAAGAAAGAAAGAGTCGCCAAGATAGGGACACAGAATGGGAGAAGCCGGAGCAATTTGGCCGTCCATAAAGGCTTGGTAATGGTGGTAGGGTCTGTCGTGGTGAAAAGGCCGTGTTGGGCCCGGCGTCCATTCATGTCCAGAACACGTCAAGTCAAGTACCACTGCCTGCCTTTGTCTAGCAGATAAGACATGTCGCTCTGGCACGACAGCACCCTTTCTTTTATTTCGGGTTTCACCTCATACAGAGAGAGAACGCGAGAGGGTGAGGAAGGGAAGAAGACTAATTCTATTGACAGGTAAAAGTCATTTCGAATGCTCTTTCTTATTATTGACTTCTTCGGTCCTTCTTAAATATTCGCTTTCCTCCCGCCTCCCTATCCTAGTGTGAGACAGGCCCAGCCCCCGACACAGTGACGTGACACACAGCCTAATATAGCAGTAAAGCGAGTGTGTGAAGGAGGTAAGCCCCTCAATGAGATTCCTCAGTCTAATCATCATAGAGAGTGAAGGCAATTCGCGTATTTAACTCCCCACGTTGACTTTATATCATTCTCTTAGAGCCTGCATTTGGTGGAATGCTAGAGTCCCCATGTATTCACTGGTGTGTGTGCGTTCGTGTGTCATTCTGCGCCCCTAATAGCATATCAAATGTTTGCATCAGTATGTAAACGAGACAAAAACAAAACACACACTCGCACACTCTCGTAAAGAAACCCAGCCTGATCCTATTAGAACAGACACCAGTGTTTAGAGGGTGTGTGTAGCGGCATGGCGCGGGGGGGGGGGGGGTTGGCGAGATGAGAAGCGGAGTGTCTTTAAGTGTGTCGAGCGACACTCACACACACGGCCTCCTCGTTATCCGTCTCTCCCTCTCTCGGCGGCAGCCTCCGTAATACTGAGTGATGTTTAAATTAGTTTACAATTTGCCTTCTCCGCGCCTCCGCCTGCTCTTAAGCGTCTGGAGCTCTGAGGTGTCAGCGCGCCTCCTAACCAGCGTAACAAATTGTTGCCTGTACGGCAGACACCTAATGACTCGAAATTAGCTGGGGCGCTAGCCTGACAGTTTGTTACGACTGTTAGCGACAGCGCGGCCGGATCATGAGCCATGAATTGGTTTCAGCTCTCTCCCTCTTTTTTCTCTGCTTTTTTTCTTTCTCTCTCTCTCTCTCTACGGGAGAGGAGGCAATTTGATTTGATTAAAACAATCACTGTAGCATAGAAAGGCCAGACACAAAAGCGTGCAAGGTAGTCAACTCTAGACACGAGGAAGGGAGGGGGTTAAGAATGGGAAAGATGGGGGGTAGGGCTCTATGTGTGTGTGTGTGTGTGTGTGTGTGTGTGTGTGTGTGTGTGTGTGTGTGTGTGTGTGTGTGTGTATACCGGAGGTCAGGAGACCAGTTTGTAAGTGGCTGATAGAGAATGTGGAGGAGGTATATTTCACTCTGAGAGAAACGACAATCCTATCCGCTGTGTGTGAACGCTAGATCACCTCCACGGGGTTGTTTGTGTGTGTGTGTGTGTGTGCGTGTGTGTGTATGTGTGTGTGTATGTGTGTGTGTGTGTGTGTGTGTGTGTGTGTGTGTGTGTGTGTGTGTGTGTGTGTGTGTGTGTGTGTGTGTGTGTGTGTGTGTGTGTGTGTGTGTGTGTGTGAGATAGCATTAGATCACTTCTCCATGGATGCAGTGAGGTTTTCATCATGATGTGGTGACATCCCCCTGCCTCCACACACACACACACACACACACACACACAGATGAGCTCCATCCTCCTCCATCGAGGCAGGATTGCCTTCCTCCGTCTAATCACGCCATCATCTATCCTCCACCGAGCAATCGCTCCGCACACAGCACACACGGAGGAGAGGTGAGCTATCTCCACCCGCTCAGACACACACACACGCGCACACACACACACACACACACACACACACACACACACACACACACACACACACACACACACACACACACACACACAAAATCGTCACAGCTCCCCATCCTCTATGTCTTCTCTGAATAGAATACTGACAGAGGTACTAGTGTATAAACACACACTCATAATGTTTGTGTGTGTGTGTGTGTGTGTGTGTGTATGTGTGTGTGTGTGTGTGTGTGTGTGTGTGTGTGTGTGTGTGTGTGTGTGTGTGTGTGTGTGTGTGTGTGTGCGTGTGTGTGTGTGCATATGACTGTGACTGTGCATATCAATCCCTCCAGGGTTTCACACGGGTTTGTTGTGATATTTGATATTTGGAGGGAAGGAGGGAAGGGATAGAAGGCAAGCTGGAACACCACAAAATATAACTCAAAATGAATCCCTCAAATGACAGTCTGGCTGAATCCATGTCGTGTTTCCTTGTGTTTGCTGTATTTGAATGTAAATGGACGTGTCTCAACATGTCGTGTTTCCTTGTATTTGCTGTATTTGAATGTAAATGGACGTGTCTCAACATGTCGTGTTTCCTTGTGTTTGCTGTATTTGAATGTAAATGGACGTGTCTCAACATGTCGTGTTTCCTTGTGTTTGCTGTATTTGAATGTAAATGGACGTGTCTCAACATGTCGTGTTTCCTTGTGTTTGCTGTATTTGAATGTAAATGGACGTGTCTCAACATGTCGTGTTTCCTTGTGTTTGCTGTATTTGAATGTAAATGGACGTGTCTCAACATGTCGTGTTTCCTTGTGTTTGCTGTATTTGAATGTAAATGGACGTGTCTCAACATGTCGTGTTTCCTTGTATTTGCTGTATTTGAATGTAAATGGACGTGTCTCAACATGTCGTGTTTCCTTGTGTTTGCTGTATTTGAATGTAAATGGACGTGTCTCAACATGTCGTGTATCAGTTTAGGGGTAAGGGGTTCAGGTGAGGTTATGTCCCAAGTGGTCAGACGGGGCGAGGAGTTCAGGCCGTCTGGGCTCAGTGGTCATGCGAGGGGTTGTGATAGGATTTGAGGTAAGGTCAGGGCGAGGGTCTTACCTGGGATGAGCTTCGACCGGACAGACGGTGTTGACCGTCTTTGTTTTGGTGTTCTGGTCATTTTGTGTACCAGGGGTACATTTGGCTAAGCGTGTGCGTCAGTGAGTTTTTACCTGGGCGTCAGTGTGTAGGCCCAACTGGGATGTTCTCAGCCCAGTTGATGTTGAATCTGCGTAGACACGTGCTTTGTGTGTGTGTGTGTGTGTGTGTGTGTGTGTGTGTGTGTGTGTGTGTGTGTGTGTGTGTGTGTGTGTGTGTGTGTGTGTGTAAACCCGTACCTGGGATGTGTTTGGCCCAGCCGATGTTGACCACCAGCTCGCGGTCAGCCAGGTCACAAAGCGTGGTCAGGGCCTTGATGTCACTGTCGGGGACGGTAGGGTCTGGCATGGCGTAGATCTTCTCAGGCTCGGCCACCAGCAGGTGGGACACGATCTTGTTATCTGCAAGGCAGCCAAAGGGAACTGGGTGACCACCGAGAGAGAACAGAGAGACAGGGTCAAATCAACACACGCTCAAACATGTAGAAAACTCTGATCATTATCATGCTGTTGTGCCGTACGCAATGGACGCGTGTGTTGATGTTTCAATCACAGTCATTGTCGTTACACATGTACAATAGTCTACAATAGTTCTTCAACTGGGATTTTTGGCTCCAACATGATTCTATAAGGATTCTAAATGGTTCTATAACTGGCCCAGTGGTGGTTCTATAACTGGCCCAGGTTCTACAACTGGCCCAGGTTCTATAACTGGCCCAGTGGTGGTTCTATAACTGGCCCAGGTTCTATAACTGGCCCAGGTTCTATAACTGGCCCAGTGGTGGTTCTATAACTGGCCCAGGTTCTATAACTGGCCCAGTGTCATCTAAAGCAAAATACAAAGCTCTGAAAATTCTAGTACATACGGGGGACAGTGGGAATTGAAAAGAAGTGAGCCTAGTTGGTGGATAGACAAGTAGGTGGCGGACGCATTGTTTCACACAAAGAAGAAGAAGGCATTGGGAGTGTGCGGGGGAAAGTTAAATAAAACCAAAACAATTCCATTGGAATCAAATCTGCAGATGAGCTCGCTACGGACAATTAGTGGCAGTCTCACTCCTGTATTCAAATGAATCTGCTGCTTAATCATGCAGCCAGATGATAGATGACCATGATGAGCTAGTGAACCCAAATACCACCGAGATAGAGAGAGAGAGGATGGGGGGGGGAGCTGGGAGACAGACAGGGGAAGAGAGGAGGGAGAGAGAGGGGTGAGAGAGAGAGACAGAAGCACAAACGAGAGAGCTACTGTAGACACATACAGTAGAGAGAGAGAGAGAGAGAGAGAGAGAGAGAGAGAGAGAGAGCGAGAGAGAGCAAGAGAAAGAGAGGGGTGAGAGAGAGAGACAGGGAAGAGAGAGACGGAAGCACAAACGAGAGAGCTACTGTAGACACATACAGTAGAGAGAGAGAGAGAGAGAGCAAGAGAAAGAGATGGGCGGAGAGAGAGATAGAAAGAGAGAGAGAGGGGGGGTTGTCTGCATATCGACCAGAGCCGCCCCTCACTCCAGGGAGAGAGAGAGAGAGAGAGAGAGAACGAGAGAGAGAGAGAGAGAGAGAGAGAGAGAGGGCTAGACTAGAGCTATATCAGTCTGTGGCTAAATCTTATTTAATGTTTCCTTAATTACAATCAATGGCCCTCCATTTCAACCCCCCCAGCCTTTGTTATGTGTGGATAATCAATGTGGACGGCTGGGCTCTGTTAGGGCTAAGGGCTGTGTGTGAGTCTACAACTGTATCAGCTCAGTAAGTGTTAACTCAGCTGAAACTATGGAGAGACGGCTTTGAATGTTTCTTTACTCGGAACATACTCTAACTACAGCTATATTTACTGTTGGGACACTATCAACAGTGTAGCCGGACTGTGAACATTGATACTGTCTCGCTTTTTATGTTTTACTTTGGCAATATTGTACTCAAGCGACAGACAGACATAGGTAGTGTGCGAGACAGAAAGAGATGGAGAGAGAGTTGGAAGAAGACATAAAAAGCGGAATCTGAGGAAGCGGCTGTGTGCAGGGCAGAGAGAGAGAGTTGGTGACGAAGACGGGATAAAGCGGATCGAGGAATGAAGGGATGGATAGAGGTGGTGCAAAGCCTGGGTGCTGGCTGACAGTAGGATCAGGATCAGGGGGGTAAAGCCTGGGTGCTGGCTGACAGTAGGATCAGGATCAGGGGGGTAAAGCCTGGGTGCTGGCTGACAGTAGGATCAGGATCAGGGGGGTAAAGCCTGTGTGCTGGCTGACAGTAGGATCAGGATCAGGGGGGTAAAGCCTGGGTGCCTGGCTGGACAGTAGGATCAGGATCAGGGGGGTAAGCCTGGGTGCTGGCTGACAGTAGGATCAGGATCAGGGGGTAAAGCCTGGGTGCTGGCTGACAGTAGGATCAGGATCAGGGGGGTAAAGCCTGGGTGCTGGCTGACAGTAGGATCAGGATCAGGGGGGGAAAGCCTGGGTGCTGGCTGACAGTAGGATCAGGATCAGGGGGGTAAAGCCTGGGTGCTGGCTGACAGTAGGATCAGGATCAGGGGGGTAAAGCCTGGGTGCTGGCTGACAGTAGGATCAGGATCAGGGGGGTAAAGCCTGGGTGCTGGCTGACAGTAGGATCAGGATCAGGGGGGTAAAGCCTGGGTGCTGGCTGACAGGTAGGATCAGGATCAGGGGGGTAAAGCCTGTGTGCTGGCTGACAGTAGGATCAGGATCAGGGGGTAAAGCCTGTGTGCTGCTGACAGTAGGAGCGGATCAGGGGGTAAAGCCTGTGTGCTGGCTGACAGTAGGATCAGGATCAGGGGGGTAAAGCCTGTGTGCTGGCTGACAGTAGGATCAGGATCAGGGGGGTAAAGCCTGGGTGCTGGCTGACAGTAGGATCAGGATCAGGGGGGTAAAGCCTGGGTGCTGGCTGACAGTAGGATCAGGATCAGGGGGGTAAAGCCGGGTGCTGGCTGACAGTAGGATCAGGATCAGGGGGTAAAGCCTGGTGCTGGCTGACAGTAGGATCAGGATCAGGGGGGTAAAGCCTGGTGCTGGCTGACAGTAGGATCAGATCAGGGTGGGTAAAGCCTGGTGCTGGCTGACAGTAGATCAGGATCAGGGGGTAAAGCCTGGGTGCTGGCTGACAGTAGGATCAGGATCCAGGGGGTAAAGCCTGGGTGCTGGCTGACAGTAGGAGCAGATCATGGGGGGTAAAGCCTGGGTGCTGGCTGACAGTAGGATCAGGATCAGGGGGGTAAGCCTGGTGCTGGCTGACAGTAGATCAGGATCAGGGGGGTAAAAGCCTGGGTGCTGGCTGACAGTAGGATCAGGATCAGGGGGGGAAAGCCTGGGTGCTGGCTGACAGTAGGATCAGGGATGCAGTGGGGTAAGCCTGGGTTCTGGCTGACAGTATGATCAGGATCAGGGGGGTAAAAGCCTGGGTGCTGGCTGACAGTAGGATCAGGATCAGGGGGGGTAAAGCCTGGGTGCTGGCTGACAGTAGGATCAGGATCAGGGGGGTAAGCCTGGGTGCTGGCTGACAGTAGGATCAGGATCAGGGGGGTAAAGCCTGGGTGCTGGCTGACAGTAGGATCAGGATCAGGGGGGTAAAGCCTGGGTGCTGGCTGACAGTAGGATCAGTATCAGGGGGGTAAAGCCTGTGTGCTGGCTGACAGTAGGATCAGGATCAGGGGGGGTAAAGCCTGGGTGCTGGCTGACAGTAGGATCAGGATCAGGGGGGTAAAGCCTGGGTGCTGGCTGACAGTAGGATCAGGATCAGGGGGGTAAAGCCTGGGTGCTGGCTGACAGTAGGATCAGGATCAGGGGGGTAAAGCCTGGGTGCTGGCTGACAGTAGGATCAGGATCAGGGGGGTAAAGCCTGGGTGCTGGCTGACAGTAGGATCAGGATCAGGGGGTAAAGCCTGGGTGCTGGCTGACAGTAGGATCAGGATCAGGGGGGTAAAGCCTGGTGCTGGCTGACAGTAGGATCAGGATCAGGGGGGTAAAGCCTGGATGCTGGCTGACAGTAGGATCAGGATCAGGGGGGTAAAGCCTGGGTGCTGGCTGACAGTAGGATCAGGATCAGGGGGGTAAAGCCTGGGTGCTGGCTGACAGTAGGATCAGGATCAGGGGGGTAAGCCTGGGTGCTGGCTGACAGTAGGATCAGGATCAGGGGGGTAAAAGCCTGGGTGCTGGCTGACAGTAGGATCAGGATCAGGGGGGTAAGCCTGGGTGCTGGCTGACAGTAGGATCAGGATCAGGGGGGTAAAGCCTGGGTGCTGGCTGACAGTAGGATCAGGATCAGGGGGGTAAAGCCTGTGTGCTGGCTGACAGTAGGAGCAGGGATCAGGGGGTAAAGCCTGGGTGCTGGCTGACAGTAGGATCAGGAATTCAGGGGGGGTAAAGCCTGGGTGCTGGCTGACAGTAGGATCAGGATCAGGGGGGGTAAAGCCTGGGTGCTGGCTGACAGTAGGATCAGGATCAGGGGGGTAAAGCCTGGGTGCTGGCTGACAGTAGGATCAGGATCAGGGGGTAAAGCCTGGGTGCTGGCTGACAGTAGGATCAGGATCAGGGGGTAAGCCTGGGTGCTGGCTGACAGTAGGATCAGGATCAGGGGGGTAAAGCCTGGGTGCTGGCTGACAGTAGGATCAGGATCAGGGGGGTAAAGCCTGGGTGCTGGCTGACAGTAGGATCAGGATCAGGGGGGTAAAGCCTGGGTGCTGGCTGACAGTAGGATCAGGATCAGGGGGGTAAAGCCTGGGTGCTGGCTGACAGTAGGATCAGGATCAGGGGGGTAAAGCCTGGGTGCTGGCTGACAGTAGGATCAGGATCAGGGGGGTAAAGCCTGGGTGCTGGCTGACAGTAGGATCAGGATCAGGGGGTAAAGCCTGGGTGCTGGCTGACAGTAGGATCAGGATCAGGGGGGTAAAGCCTGGGTGCTGGCTGACAGTAGGATCAGGATCAGGGGGGTAAAGCCTGGGTGCTGGCTGACAGTAGGATCAGGATCAGGGGGGTAAAGCCTGGGTGCTGGCTGACAGTAGGATCAGGATCAGGGGGGTAAAGCCTGGGTGCTGGCTGACAGTAGGATCAGGATCAGGGGGGGTAAAGCCTGGGTGCTGGCTGACAGTAGGATCAGGATCAGGGGGGTAAAGCCTGGGTGCTGGCTGACAGTAGGATCAGGATCAGGGGGGGAAAAGCCTGGGTGCTGGCTGACAGTAGGATCAGGATCAGGGGGGTAAAGCCTGGGTGCTGGCTGACAGTAGGATCAGGAATCAGGGGGGTAAAGCCTGGGTGCTGGCTGACAGTAGGATCAGGATCAGGGGGGTAAAGCCTGGGTGCTGGCTGACAGTAGGATCAGGATCAGGGGGGTAAAGCCTGGGTGCTGGCTGACAGTAGGATCAGGATCAGGGGGGTAAAGCCTGGGTGCTGGCTGACAGTAGGATCAGGATCAGGGGGGGTAAAGCCTGGGTGCTGTCTGACAGTAGGATCAGGATCAGGGGGGTAAAGCCTGGGTGCTGGCTGACAGTAGGATCAGGATCAGGGGGGTAAAGCCTGGGTGCTGGCTGACAGTAGGATCAGGATCAGGGGGGTAAAGCCGGGGGCTGGCTGACAGTAGGATCAGGATCAGGGGGTAAAGCCTGTGTGCTGGCGACAGTAGGATCAGGATCAGGGGGGTAAAGCCTGGGTGTGGCTGACAGTAGGATCAGGATGAGGGGGGTAAAGCCTGGGTGCTGGCTGACAGTAGGATCAGGATCAGGGGGGTAAAGCCTGGGTGCTGGCTGACAGTAGGATCAGGATCAGGGGGGTAAAGCCTGGGTGCTGGCTGACAGTAGGATCAGGATCAGGGTGGTAAAGCCTGGGGCTGGCTGACAGTAGGATCAGGATCAGGGGGGTAAAGCCTGGGTGCTGGCTGACAGTAGGATCAGGATCAGGGGGGTAAAGTGGGTGCTGGCTGACAGTAGGATCAGGATCAGGGGGGTAAAGCCTGTGTGCTGGCTGACAGTAGGATCAGATCAGGGGGGTAAAGCCTGGGTGCTGGCTGACAGTAGGATCAGGATCAGGGGGGTAAAGCCTGGGTGCTGGCTGACAGTTGGATCAGGATCAGGGGGTAAAGCCTGGGTGCTGGCTGACAGTAGGATCAGGATCAGGGGGGTAAAGCCTGGGTGCTGGCTGACAGTAGGATCAGGATCAGGGGGGTTAAAGCCTGGGTGCTGGCTGACAGTAGGATCAGGATCAGGGGGGTAAAGCCTGGTGCTGGCTGACAGTAGGATCAGGATCAGGGGGGTAAGCCTGGGTGCTGGCTGACAGTAGGATCAGGATCAGGGGGGTAAAGCCTGGGTGCTGGCTGACAGTAGGATCGGATCAGGGGGGTAAAGCCTGGGTGCTGGCTGACAGTAGGATCAGGAACAGGGGGGGTAAAGCCTGGGTGCTGGCTGACAGTAGGATCAGGATCAGGGGGGGTAAAGCCTGGGTGCTGGCTGACAGTAGGATCAGGATCAGGGGGGAAAGCTGGGTGCTGGCTGACAGTAGGATCAGGATCAGGGGGTAAAGCCTGGGTGCTGGCTGACAGTAGGATCAGGATCAGGGGGTAAAGCCTGGGTGCTGGCTGACAGTAGGATCAGGATCAGGGGGGAAAATCCTGGGTGCTGGCTGACAGTAGGATCAGGATCAGGGGGGTAAAGCCTGGGTGCTGGCTGACAGTAGGATCAGGATCAGAGGGGTAAAGCCTGGGTGCTGGCTGACAGTAGGATCAGGATCAGGGGGGGTAAAGCCTGGGTGCTGGCTGACAGTAGGATCAGGATCAGGGGGGTAAAGCCTGGGTGCTGGCTGACAGTAGGATCAGGATCAGGGGGGTAAAGCCTGGGTGCTGGCTGACAGTAGGATCAGGATCAGGGGGGTAAAGCCTGTGTGCTGGCTGACAGTAGGATCAGGATCAGGGGGGTAAAGCCTGGGTGCTGGCTGACAGTAGGATCAGGATCAGGGGGGTAAAGCCTGGGTGCTGGCTGACAGTAGGATCAGGATCAGGGGGGTAAAGCCTGGATGCTGGCTGACAGTAGGATCAGGATCAGGGGGGTAAAGCCTGGGTGCTGGCTGACAGTAGGATCAGGATCAGGGGGGTAAAGCCTGTGTGCTGGCTGACAGTAGGATCAGGATCAGGGGGGTAAAGCCTGGGTGCTGGCTGACAGTAGGATCAGGATCAGGGGGGTAAAGCCTGGGTGCTGGCTGACAGTAGGATCAGGATCAGGGGGGTAAAGCCTGTGTGCTGGCTGACAGTAGGATCAGGATCAGGGGGGTAAAGCCTGTGTGCTGGCTGACAGTAGGATCAGGATCAGTGGGGTAAAGCCTGTGTGCTGGCTGACAGTAGGATCAGGATCAGGGGGGTAAAGCCTGGGTGCTGGCTGACAGTAGGATCAGGATCAGGGGGGTAAAGCCTGGGTGCTGGCTGACAGTAGGATCAGGATCAGGGGGGTAAAGCCTGGGTGCTGGCTGACAGTAGGATCAGGATCAGGGGGGTAAAGCCTGTGTGCTGGCTGACAGTAGGATCAAGATCAGGGGGGTAAAGCCTGGGTGCTGGCTGACAGTAGGATCAGGATCAAGGGGGTAAAGCCTGTGTGCTGGCTGACAGTAGGATCAGGATCAGGGGGGTAAAGCCTGTGTGCTGGCTGACAGTAGGATCAGGATCAGGGGGGTAAAGCCTGGGTGCTGGCTGACAGTAGGATCAGGATCAGGGGGGGTAAAGCCTGGGTGCTGGCTGACAGTAGGATCAGGATCAGGGGGGTAAAGCCTGTGTGCTGGCTGACAGTAGGATCAGGATCAGGGGGGTAAAGCCTGGGTGCTGGCTGACAGTAGGATCAGGATCAGGGGGGTAAAGCCTGTGTGCTGGCTGACAGTAGGATCAGGATCAGGGGGGTAAAGCCTGGGTGCTGGCTGACAGTAGGATCAGGATCAGGGGGGTAAAGCCTGGGTGCTGGCTGACAGTAGGATCAGGATCAGGGGGGTAAAGCCTGTGTGCTGGCTGACAGTAGGATCAGGATCAGGGGGGTAAAGCCTGGGTGTTACTCCAGCAGCCAAATTCCTAATGTGATTTTCCCTCCAATAATTATTCAGATTATTTCTGCAGCTATCATGCAGCACAGCATATTGTGTTCCATGAGTATATTCTAGCATTAACTAAAAGGGCTTAGGGGACAGAGCTGGTATGCACCATGCGGGGAGAGGAGAGGAGATGAGAGGAGTGGAGCGGAGAGGAGCGTCTATCTGTTTGCCCAACGAGTGGCCAACGGCTGAGAGAGAGAGAGAGAGGGGGGGGGGGGTAACGCTGGTTTGATGTCTTTGCCAGATTGGATTTAATCCGGATTAGGCCTCTTTCTCTCTCTCTCTCTCTCTCTTTCTCTCTCTCTCTCTCTCTCTCTCTCTCTCTCTTTCGTTCTCTCCATCTCTCCTTCAGAAACCCCTCCAAGGTGTGATCTTGTGTATAACTAGCAGGGAGCAACATCTTCTGCAATATCTGTGTATGTGTGTGTGTGTGTGTGTGTGTGTGTGTGTGTGTGTGTGTGTGTGTGTGTGTGTGTGTGTGTGTGTGTGTCTGTCTGTGTATGTGTGTGTGTGTGTGTGTGTGTGTGTGTATGTGTTCTTACATGGTTTTTTGGCAGGCAGGGCCAGTTGAGGGTTGAGGTAAGGGCTGTTCTCAGCGTCTATCCGGCGCTTGTACTTCTGTCTGCCCCCACGCACCCTGTCCAGACGCACACCTAGAGACACAGACAGACAGACGGACACAGGTTAGAGGTTATAAAGGTTACGTATATATGTAGTTACACACACATATCTGAGAGACACAAAGGGTTACAGCTCATAACTAGGGAGAGAGCGAGAGAGGAAATGGATGAGTGGGTGCGTGTGCATGTGTGTGTTGTTTTGTTGTTATTCCAGTGTCCTGTGGCCTTAGTCACCAGTTTATCGAGGCGCTATATCAGTAAACAGACATCCAGTCATGTCTCTTTTTCTATATTCCTCATCCTCTCTCTCCCTCCCTCTCTCTCTCTCCCTCTCTCTTCCTCTCTCTCCCTCCCTCTCCCTCTCTCTCCCTCTCTCTTCCTCTCTCTCCCTCCCTCTCTCTCTCTCCCTCTCTCTTCCTCTCTCTCCCTCCCTCTCCCTCTCTCTCCCTCTCTCTTCCTCTCTCTCCCTCCCTCTCTCTGTATCTCTCTCTCCATCCCTCTCTCTGTATCTCTCTCTGTGTATCTCTCTCTCCCTCCCTCTCTCTGTATCTCTCTCTCTATATCTCTCTATATCACTCTCTCTCTCTCTCTCTCTCCATTCCATTCCATTCCATTCAAATGGCTTTGTTGGCATGGGAAACATATGTTTACATTGCCAAAGCCAAGTGAAATAGATAATAAACAAAAGTGAAATAAACAATACACTCACAAAAGTTTTAAAGGAATAGAGACATTTCATACTATGTCTACGTAAAGTGTTATAAAATAAACATAAATATGGGTTGTATTTACAATATGGTGTTTGTTCTTCACTAGTTGCCCTTTTCTTGTGGCAATAGGTCACAAGTATTGCTGCTGTGATTGCACACTGTGGTATTTCACCCAATACATAAAGGAATTTATCAAAATTGGATTTGTTTTGGAATTCATTGTGGGTCTGTGTAATCTAAGGGAAATATATGTCTCTAATATGTTCATATATTTGGCAGGAGGTTAGGAAGTGCAGCTTAGTTTCCGCCTCATTTGTGGGCAATGTGCACATAGCCTGTCTTCTCTTGAGAACCAGATCTGCTTACGGCGGCCTTTCTCAATAGCAAGGCCATGCTCACTGAGTCTACATAGTCAAAGCTTTCCTTCATTTTGGGTCAGTCACATTTGTCAAGTATTTCTGGCACTGTAAACTCTCTGTAATGGGCAAAATAGCATTCCAGTTTGCTCTCTCTCTCTCTCTCTCTCTCTCTCTCGCTCTCGCTCTCTAGTCTATCCACCTTAAAGACCTATCTCGCTCTCTCTATCTCTAGTCTATCCACCTTAAAGACCTATCTCTCTCTCTCTCTAGTCTATCCACCTTAAAGACCTATCTCACTCTCTCTATCTCTAGTCTATCCACCATAAAGACCTATCTCTCTCTCTAGTCTATCCACCTTAAAGACCTATCTCTCTCTCTCTCTAGTCTATCCACCTTAAAGACCTATCTCTCTCTCTCTCTAGTCTATCCACCTTAAAGACATATCTCTCTCTTTAATTAATTGACACACAAAGGAGCCCTAATTTAATTATGCACAGCTCTCCAGGGATTGGCTGTTTCCGTGGTTACCACTTAAAGGTGAATTGGGAGAGGCCTGTTTTATGTTGGGGATGAGAGAGGACAGGAGAGGGGGATGAGAGAGGAGAGAGAGCACTGGGTGGAGCCGAGGACCAGAGGGATGTGTAGTGGAAGATTCCACACACTGTCAAACCTTATTCCCCCTAGAGAACTCTCTGCTGTCAGAGACAACGGGCTGAATCTGCAAGTTTCAAAAAGAACCACACACACACACACACACACACTACTGAACGCACACACACACACTTTCCTCTACCTTAGATGAAAAAACACTCAGACTCTCACAAAAAAATACCTTTCTCTTTGGTTGATAAAATAATGTAAAACATACACACACCCGTAGAATTAGGAATTAGCCACTGAAGCCGTAGACTGTTCACTCTGCTACCGTCCGGCAAATGGTACCAGAGCATCGGCTCTCAGACCAACAGGCTCCGAGACAGCTTCTACACCCAAGCCGTAAGACTGCTAAATAACCTGACTTCCAAATAGTCAATTAATGGTCCCCAAACTATCTGCACTGACTCTACGCACACCTAGACTATACAAACCAGATACACACTCGCTAGACTATATATATACATACCATATACACACTCACAAGACTATATATACATACCATATACACACTCACAAGACTATATATACACACCATATACACACTCACAAGACTATATATACATACCATATACACACTCACAAGACTATATATACATACCATATACACACTCACAAGACTATATATACATACCATATACACACTCACAAGACTATATATACACACCATATACACACTCACAAGACTATATATACACACCATATACACACTCACAAGACTATATATACATACCATATACACACTCACAAGACTATATATACATACCATATACACACTCACAAGACTATATATACACACCATATACACACTCACTAGACTATATATACACACCATATACACACTCGTTAGACTATATATATATACATACCATATACACACTCACAAGACTATATATACATACCATATACACACTCACAAGACTATATATATACACACCATATGCACACTCACTAGACTATATATATACACACCATATACACACTTGCTAGACTATATATATATACATACCATATACACACTCACAAGACTATATATACATACCATATACACACTCGCTAGACTATATATACACACCATATACACACTCGCTAGACTATATATATATATATACATACCATATACACACTCACAAGACTATATATACATACCATATACACACTTGCTAGACTATATATATATACATACCATATACACACTCACAAGACTATATATACATACCATATACACACTCACAAGACTATATATACATACCATATACACACTCACAAGACTATATATACACACCATATACACACTGACTCACAAGACAATATATACATACCATATACACACTCACTAGACTATATATACACACCGACTCACAAGACTATATATACATACCATATACACACTCACAAGACTATATATACACACCATATACACACTCACAAGACTATATATACATACCATATACACACTCACTAGACTATATATACATACCATATACACACTCACAAGACTATATATACATACCATATACACACTCACAAGACTATATATACACACCATATACACACTCACAAGACTATATATACATACCATATACACACTCACAAGACTATATATACACACCATATACACACTCACAAGACTATATATACATACCATATACACACTCACTAGACTATATATACATACCATATACACACTCACAAGACTATATATATATATACATACCATATACACACTCACAAGACTATATATACACACCATATACACACTGACTCACAAGACTATATATACACACCATATACACACTCACTAGACTATATATACACACCATATACACACTCACAAGACTATATATACACACCATATACACACTCACAAGACTATATATACACACCATATACACACTCACAAGACTATATATACACACCATATACACACTGACTCACAAGACTATATATACATACCATATACACACTCACAAGACTATATATACATACCATATACACACTCACTAGACTATATATACATACCATATACACACTCACAAGACTATATATATATATACATACCATATACACACTCACAAGACTATATATACACACCATATACACACTGACTCACAAGACTATATATACACACCATATACACACTCACTAGACTATATATACACACCATATACACACTCACAAGACTATATATACACACCATATACACACTCACAAGACTATATATACACACCATATACACACTCACAAGACTATATATACACACCATATACACACTCACTAGACTAAATATACATACCATATACACACTCACTAGACTATATATACACACCATATACACACTCACTAGACTATATATACACACCATATACACACTCACAAGACTATATATACACACCATATACACACTCACTAGACTATATATACACACCATATACACACTCACTAGACTATATATACACACCATATACACACTCACTAGACTATATATACACACACCATATACACACTCACTAGACTATATATACACACCATATACACACTCACAAGACTATATATACACACCATATACACACTCACAAGACTATATATACACACCATATACACACTCACTAGACTATATATACACACACCATATACACACTCACTAGACTATATATACACACCATATACACACTCACAAGACTATATATACACACCATATACACACTCACTAGACTATATATACATACCATATACACACTCACAAGACTATATATACACACCATATACACACTCACTAGACTATATATACATACCATATACACACTCACTAGACTATATATACACACCATATACACACTCACTAGACTATATATACACACCATATACACACTCACAAGACTATATATACACACCATATACACACTCACAAGACTATATATACACACCATATACACACTCACTAGACTATATATACATACCATATACACACTCACTAGACTATATATACACACCATATACACACTCACTAGACTATATATACACACCATATACACACTCACTAGACTATATATACACACACCATATACACACTCACTAGACTATATATACATACCATATACACACTCACTAGACTATATATACACACCATATACACACTCACTAGACTATATACATACCATACACACTCACTAGACTATATATACACCATATACACACTCACTAGACTATATATACACACCATATACACACTCACTAGACTATATACACACACCATATACACACTCACTAGACTATATATACACACCATATACACACTCACAAGACTATATATACACACCATATACACACTCACAAGACTATATATACACACCATATACACACTCACTAGACTATATATACACACCATATACAGAGCATTCGGATTGTACTTAGACCCCTTCACTTTTTCCACATTTTGTTAGATTACAGCCTTATTCTAAAGTGGAATAAATATATTTGTTTCCCCATCAATCTACACACAGTACCCCATAATGACAAAGTGAGGTTTTTAGACATTTTAGCAAATGTATTACAAATAAAAAACAGAAATACCTTATTTACATAAGTATTCAGATCCTTTGCTATGAGACTCGAAATTGAGCTCAGGTGCATCCTGTTTCCATTGATCATCCTTGAGATGTTTCTACAACTTGATTGGAGTCCACCTGTGGTAAATTCAATTGATTGGACATGATTTGGAAAGTCACACACCTGTCTATATAAGGTCCCACAGTTGACAGTGCATGTCAGAGCAAAAACCAAGCAATGAAGTCGAACGAATTGTCTGTAGAGATCCGAGACAGGATTGTGTCGAGGAACAGATCTGGGGAAGGGTACCAAAAAATGTCTGTAGCATTGAAGGTCCCTAAGAACACCGTGGCCTCCATGATTCTTAAATGGAAGAAGTTTGGAACCACCAAGACCCTTCATAGAGCTGGCCGCCCGGCCAAACTGATGGTCACTCTGACAGAGCTCCAGAGTTCCTCTGTGGAGATGGGAGAACCTTCCAGAAGGACAACCACCTATGCAGCACTCCACCAATCAGGCCTTTATGGTAGAGTGGCCAGAAGGAAGCCCCTCCTCAGTAAAAGGCACATGACAGCCCACTTGGAGTTTGACAAAAGGCACCTAAAGACTTTCAGACCATGAGAAACAAGATTCTCTGGTCTGATGAAACCAAGATTTTATTATTTGGCCTGAATGACAAGCGTCACATCTGGAGAAAACCTGGCACCATCTCTACGGTGAAGCATGGTGGTGGCAGCATCATGCTGTGAGGATGTTTTTCAGTGGCAGGGACTCGGAGACTAGTCAGGATCGAGAGAAAGACGGAGCAAAGTAGATCGAGATCCTTGATGAAAACCTGCTCCAGAGCTCTCAGGACCTCAGACTGGGGTGAAGGTTCATCTTCCAACAGGACAATGACCCTAAGCACACAGCCAAGACAACGCAGGAGTGGCTTCGTGACAAGTCTCTGAATGTCCTTGAGTGGCCCAGCCAGAGCCCGGACATGAACCCGATCGAACATCTCTGGAGAGACCTGAAAATATCTGTGCAGCAACACTCCCCACCCAACCTGACAGAGCTTGAGAGGATCTGCAGCGAAGAATGGGAGAAACTCCCCAAATACAGGCGTGCGAAGCTTGTAGCGTCACAGCGAAGAAGATTCAAAGCTGTATGTTATTTTATTCCTCTTGTTTTACTATTTTATTTTGAACTCTGCATCGTTAGGAAGGTCTCGTCACCAAGCATTTCACGGTAAAGTCTACACCACTTGTATTCGGCGCATGGGACACATCAAATTTGATTTGATTTGAATTTGAATACTGCGCTATATAATTTAATAGGATCCCTATGCAGACTCCACACATGCCCCAGAATAAACGGTGGTCTTAGTTAGATGTCACAATAGTGACATGGTGGGTTTATAGCATGGACAGGGATATGGCAAGACCCTTGACACCAAGCTGTTGACAGCTTCTAACGAGATGCAGCCGTGACCACATACTCTCACACACACATGCCTGCTGGACACACACACAGACACACACGCACGCTGCACGCTATGGAAGGAGTCAAGCCATGGTTACACTGCTAATACACACACACACACACAACCACAGGCGTGAACACACACACACACACACACACGGAGCCAGAACCTTGTTCTGATAAAGACTACTGCCACAGGGGTTTATAGGCCTTTTATTACACAGATCAGGTTCCTCATACAGGAGACTGGGCCTGACGGGATAACACTGTCTACTTTACTGCATCCCTTCACACACACACACACACACACACACACACACACACACACACACACACACACACACACACACACACACACACACACACACACACACACACACACACACACACACACACACACACAGTATATATAAATGAATAACATGCTCGTGGAGGCTGGTTTGATAGCATTCACATGTGGCCAGCTACATGACT
>NW_021822279.1:0-32289 GCF_901001165.1 Salmo trutta
AGGAGAGATGTATGACAGCAGGAGGAGAGATGTATGACAGAAGGAGGAGAGATGTATGCAGGAGGAGGAGAGATGTATGACAGCAGAGGAGAGATGTATGACAGGAGGAGGAGAGATGTATGACAGTAAGGAGAGATGTATGACAGAAGGAGGAGAGATGTATGACAGCAGGAGGAGAGATGTATGACAGGAGGAGGAGAGATGTATGACAGCAGGAGGAGAGATGTATGACAGCAGGAGGAGAGATGTATGACAGGAGGAGGAGAGATGTATGACAGAAGGAGGAGAGATGTATGACAGAAGGAGGAGAGATGTATGACAGCAGGAGGAGAGATGTATGACAGAAGGAGGAGAGATGTATGACAGAAGATATATTAGACTGGAGGAGAGAATGTATGACAGCAGGAGGAGAGAGGATGACAGAAGGAGGAGATGTATTACAGCAGGAGGAGAGATGTATGACAGCAGGAGGAGAGATGTATGACAGAAGGAGGAGAGATGTATGACAGGATAGGAGAGATGTATGACACAGGAGGAGAGAGTATGACAGAAGGAGAGAGATGTATGAGCGGGGAGGGAGATGTATGACAGCAGGAGGAGAGATGTATGAGCGAGGGGAGAGATGTATGACAGAAGGAGGAGAGATGTATGACAGCAGGAGGAGAGATGTATGACAGAAGGAGGAGAGATGTATGAGCGAGGGAGGAGAGATGTATGACAGGAGGAGGAGAGATGTATGAGCGAGGGAAGGAGAGAGATGTATGACAGAAGGAGGAGAGATGTATGAGCGAGGGAAGGAGAGAGATGTATGACAGAAGGAGGAGAGATGTATGAGCGAGGAAGGAGAGATGTATGACAGAAGGAGGAGAGATGTATGAGCGAGGGAAGGAGAGAGATGTATGACAGAAGGAGGAGAGATGTATGAGCGAGGGAAGGAGAGAGATGTATGACAGAAGGAGGAGAGATGTATGAGCGAGGGAGGAGAGATGTATGAGCGAGGGAGGAGAGATGTATGAGCGAGGGAAGGAGAGGACGTGAAAGACAGAGGAGAAAGAAAGAAGCAGAAGGAAGGACTGGGAGGGTGGCAGAAGGGAGGACTGGGAGGGAAGCAGAAGGGAGGACTGGGAGGGAAGCAGAAGGGAGGACTGGGAGGGAAGCAGAAGGGAGGACTGGGAGGGAAGCAGAAGGGAGGACTGGGAGGGAAGCAGAAGGGAGGACTGGGAGGGAAGCAGAAGGGAGGACTGGGAGGGAGGCAGAAGGGAGGACTGGGAGGGTGGCAGAAGGGAGGACTGGGAGGGTGGCAGAAGGGAGGACTGGGAGGGGGAACAGGAAGGTGTGTAGACTACCTACCTGTTATTCATAGGAGGGGGAACAGGAAGGTGTGTAGACTACCTACCTGTTATTCATAGGAGGGGGAACAGGAAGGTGTGTAGACTACCTACCTGTTATTCATAGGAGGGGGAACAGGAAGGTGTGTAGACTACCTACCTGTTATTCATAGGAGGGGGAACAGGAAGGTGTGTAGACTACCTACCTGTTATTCAGGTAGGATGGCCTGGAACAGGAAGGTGTGTAGACTCCCTACTGTTTATTCATAGGAGGGTGGAACAGGCCGAAGGTGTGTAGACTACCTACCTGTTATTCATAGGAGGGGGAACAGGAAGGTGTGTAGACTACCTACCTGTTATTCATAGGAGGGGGAACAGGAAGGTGTGTAGACTACCTACCTGTTATTATTATTATTATTATTATAGCTGTTATTCATATCGCTGTGTTTTTTTACATATTTCGTCCCACTTGACCCTTCAAATAAAACAGGGCTTTAATGATTCCTACTGATCCAGATGGTCTATCAAACAGCACAGGGCTTATCGGACTCAAATGGAAAAGAAATATGTTTGTGTGTGTCGGGGAGGGGTTGATGTTGGCAGTGTTTATCTCCTCCCACGGCCCCTTGGGTAAAGCCGTGTGTATGCTGTCTTTGATGGTGTGTGTGTGTGTTTTATGCAGGAGGGGTAATATTAGCACTGTCATCTCACAGGTGTGTGTGTGTTGTGTGTGTGTGTGTATGTGTGTGTGTGTGTGTGTGTGTGTGTGTGTGTGTGTGTGTGTGTGTGTGTGTGTGTGTGTGTTGCAGGAGGGGTAATAATACCACTGTTTATCCCCCACAGCGCCACTGTGTATATCCCTGGGTAGACGCTGGTGTGTGTGTGTCTCACAGGTGTCTGGGTTAGACCCCTCTTTCTCCGCGTGTGTGTGGTGTGTTTGTGCAGTGTATCCCTGTGTGTGTACGGTGTGTGTGTGTGTAAGCTAATCCTGTTAGCAGCTGTTTAGAGAGACTTCAGCCTGGCTCTTCTAAAGCTCGTTAGTCAAGCTTTAATTGTCGTCGGCTCCCTCGCTTTGCATATCACCATGACGCTAATTTATGCTCTGTCGGCGGCACGGTTACCGTCGCGGTGGTGCCTGGCTGGCAGGCTGTCGCCGTGGAAGCGGCTAGGTGGGGGTTAGAGAGAGATATGGTGTGTGTGTGTGTGTGTGTGTGTGTGTGTGTGTGTGTGTGTGTGTGTGTGTGTGTGTGTGTGTGTGTGTGTGTTTTTTTTGGGTTGGGTTGGGCTGGGCGAAGCAAGCTAAATGTGTGTGGGCGGGTCTCTTAGGCTGTGATCTGAATAATGATTGGTGGAAATGAGATTGACAGGTGTGGAGATCTCTGGAGAGCTGGTGTCATCCAATTAAATGGGAGCGAGGTGTGTGTTATTTACGCATTTTTGTTCTTTCGCGTTTGACGCATGGTAGGTGGGTTCGGCGACGTGTGTGTGTGTGTGTGTGTGTGTGTGTGTGTGTGTGTGTGTGTGTGTGTGTGTGTGTGTGTGTGTGTGTGGCTGAACCCCACATGGTGACTGCAGGCGGTACTGCTGCCACTGCTAGTGCTAATAGCCCTGTGAGTCACGGCACACGGCCCCCTCACACACACACACACACACACACACACACACACACACACACACACACACTGCAAACAAACAGACACATACACGGTCACTCAAACACCCACAGGCACACACCAGCCCCCCTTCCTGCCCCTCTTCCTCCCTCTTCCTCCCTCTTGCTCTCTCTTTCTCTCTCTGTGGTGAGGTCTATTTCACCCATCAGTCTCTCCTCTCCTCCCTCTTCATCCCTCTCTTTTGTTATCCCCCTCTCCTCCGCACCTCCTCCTGCCCTCATCCAGAGCCAGAGTTACACACACACACACACACACACACACACACACACACACACACACACACACACACACACACACACACACCACCTTCACTAGAGAGAGGTGGGAAAAAGGAAGACTGAGAGAAAGAGATCACACCATCGCTCTGCTTCTCTCCCCTCCCCCCTACTCTCTCCCCTCCCCCCTACTCTCGTTATCTACAAGAGCTGGATATTACTTTCCCTTCCCCTCTCTCTCTCCCTCCCCCTCTCTCTCCTTATTATCTCCTTACTCTCTCCCTCTCTTTCTCTCTCCATCTCCGTTTGCCTCTCCCCCCTCCTCGGTGCTCTCTCTCTCTCTCTCGTTCTCTCTCTCCCCACACGTGTCAGGGCTTGAGCTGAGCTGCTCTCAGATCCTGTTGAGAGCCTCAGAGGAGAAGGAGGGAGGAGGGAGAGGAGGAGGAGGGGGTAGGCAGGAGAAGGCTGTGTTCCGTCATGTTCTCTGCTGCACTGGCTTCCTGCTAACACTGACACCAGACTAACTGTCTCTCTCCTCATTCCTCTCCTCTCTTCTAGCGCTCCTTTCTTTACCCCTCGTCCTCATCCCCCTCTTCTTCACTCTTCTCCTTCCTCCTGTTCTCTCTCTCCTCTCCTCCCTCCATCTCTTTAACCAGCCCTACTCCTCCTCTCCTCCCTCCATCTCTTTAACCAGCCCTGCTCCTCCTCTCCTCTCCTCCCTCCATCTCTTTAACCAGCCCTGCTCCTCCTCTCTTCCCTCCATCTCTTTAACCAGCCCTACTCCTCCTCTCCTCCCTCTCCTCCCTCCATCTCTTTAACCAGCCCTACTCCTCCTCTCCTCCCTCCATCTCTTTAACCAGTCCTGCTCCTCCTCTCCTCTCCTCCCTCCATCTCTTTAACCAGCCCTACTCCTCCTCTCCTCCTCTCCTCCCTCCATCTCTTTAACCAGCCCTACTCCTCCTCTCCTCCCTCCATCTCTTTAACCAGTCCTACTCCCCTGTGCTTAGTATTCGTTCTACTCCACTAAACCTGATCAATACAAGATCAACACACACCAACAAATCCAACTGCAGCAGCAGGGAGCAGTGGGAGGGAAAGGGATTGCTGGGCCCCCCCCTCCCCCCCGCAACTCCCCCGTTAAATGTGTTTGGTTTGCTCCGGCGGTGCCAGAGAAAACACACTGAGACAAACCATCTCCACACACCTCAGGGGGTGTTAATGGAGGGTCGATACTCCGCTCAACAACAGGCTGTTATTATATAGTAGTAGGGAGGCTGTTATTACAGATGACATGGTGGCTGTATTGTACAGTAACATTGTCTCCATATTACACCCTTTATATTTAGCCATTTAATCATTTAGCCATTTAGCCATTTAGCCATTTAGCCATTTAGCCATTTAATCATTTAATCATTTAGCCATTTAATCATTTAGTCATTTAGCCATTTAATCATTTAGCCATTTAGTCATTTAGCCATTTAGCCATTTAGCCATTTAATCATTTAATCATTTAGCCATTTAATCATTTAGCCATTTAGCCATTTAGTCATTTAGCCATTTAATCATTTAGCCATTTAGCCATTTAATCATTTAGCCATTTAGTCATTTAGTCATTTAGCCATTTAGCCATTTAGTCATTTAGCCATTTAATCATTTAGCCATTTAATTATTTAGCCATTTAGTCATTTAGTCATTTAATCATTTAGCCATTTAATCATTTAGCCATTTAATCATTTAATCATTTAGCCATTTAATCATTTAGCCATTTAGCCATTTAATCATTTAGTCATTTAGCCATTTAGTCATTTAGCCATTTAATCATTTAGCCATTTAATCATTTAGTCATTTAGCCATTTAATCATTTAGCCATTTAATCATTTAGTCATTTAGCCATTTAATCATTTAGCCATTTAGCCATTTAGTCATTTAGCCATTTAATCATTTAGCCATTTAATCATTTAGCCATTTAATCATTTAGCCATTTAATCATTTAGCCATTTAATCATTTAGCCATTTAGTCATTTAATCATTTAGCCATTTAATCATTTAGTCATTTAGCCATTTAATCATTTAGCCATTTAATCATTTAGTCATTTAGCCATTTAGTCATTTAGCCATTTAATCATTTAGCCATTTAGTCATTTAGCCATTTAATCATTTAGCCATTTAATCATTTAGTCATTTAGCCATTTAATCATTTAGCCATTTAATCATTTAGTCATTTAGCCATTTAATCATTTAGCCATTTAGCCATTTAGTCATTTAGCCATTTAATTATTTAGCCATTCAATCATTTAGCCATTTAATCATTTAGCCATTTAATCATTTAGCCATTTAGCCATTTAATCATTTAGTCATTTAATCATTTAGCCATTTAATCATTTAGCCATTTAGTCATTTAGCCATTTAATCATTTAGTCATTTAATGTCTACAAAACATTAAGAACACCTTCCTAATATTGAGTTGAACCCCCTTTTGCCCTCAGAACAGTCTCAATTCGTCAGGACATGGACTCTACAAGGTATCAATACCGTTCCACAGGGATGCTGGTCCATGTTGACTACAATGCTTCCCACAGTTGTATCACGTTGTCTGTATGTCTTTTGGATGGCGGACCATTGTTGATCCACTCCTTAGCCACTGGGCTACCTACCGGTATTAACTGACATCAGGTGATAAGTGGTCGGAATGAGCTCCATTTTCCTGTCTGGAAGACGCATTCTTCAAAGATTGCTTTTGTGAGTGTGTGCAAGGGTGTTTCGCAACAGTTGTGTGTGTGTGTGTGTCTGCGTGCGGTGGTGGGTCCGTTCGCGGTGGTGTGTGTGTGTCTGCGTGCGGTAGTGGGTCTGTGTGCGGTAGTGTTTGTGTCTGGGGGGCAAATCATTCTTATTCTGTGTCTGGGCCAGACAGGAGGGTAGTGGAGAGGGGGGGTAGAGGAGAGAAGGAGGGGAGAGGAGAGAAGGAGGGGAGAGGAGAGAAGGAGAGGAGAGGAGGAGAGAAGGAGTCGAGAGGAGAGAAGGAGGGGAAAGGAGAGGAGAGGAGGAGAGAAGGACAGGAGAGGAGGAGAGAAGGAGGGGAGAGGAGAGAAGGAGGGGAGGGGAGAGGAGAGAAGGAGGGGAGAGGAGAGCCACAGCACAGTGAGATCCCTGCATACTAAATAGACTGGTGTCACCCCAGCCAGCACCTGCCAGGCTACACACACACACACACACACACACACACACACACACACACACACATTCCTCTGCCACTCACACCTCATGCCAGCTCAAAGTTTGGCCGCCTCAGCCTGCTCCAGGTTGCCATGGACACCATGGCCCACAGCACCTAGCAGCCAGAATCAATGGGAAGCTTCAAGACCAGAGAGGCAGGGGGTAGAGAGAGAGGGAGAGGGTGTGTGTGTCTTGGTCGAATATGGGAAGGCACAGATGTGACCTCACCCCTGTCCCCAAAGTGCCCCCTCTCTCCCCATCTGCTCTGACTCACTCTCTGAGTCCACTTGACTAGATGGGTTTCTGGTGCGGTCCAGTTCCTGTTCCAGATAACTGTGTGTTGTACTCTTTTCCCATAATTCTATGAGGCAAATAGCTGACAGCAGGAACACATGGCTCTGTCTTAAGGAAGAACAGACAGTAGGAATACTGTCTGATAATATGACTGGGGTGGTCTGATAATATGACTGGGGTGGTCTGATAATATGACTGGGGTGGTCTGATATTATGACTGGGGTGGTCTGATAATGACTGGAGGTAGAATAGACTGGGGTGGGTTCTGATAATATGACTGGGGGTGGTTATGGATATATGAGGGGCTAGGGGTGTCTGATTATATGACTAGGGTGGTCTGATAATATGACTGGGGGTTCTGATAATATGACTGGGGTGGTCTGATAATATGACTGGGGTGGTCTGCTATATGACTACTGGGGGGGGTCTGATAATATGATGGGGTGGTCTGATAATATGACTGGGGTGGTCTGACCTAAATGACTGGGGTGGTCTGATAATATGACTGGGGTGGTCTGATAATTATGACTTGGGTGGTCTGATATTATGACTAGGGGTGGTCGGATAATATGACGGGGTGGTCTGATAATATGACTGGGGTGGTCTGATAATATGACTGGGTGGTCTGATAATATGACTGGGGGTGGTCTGATAATATGACTGGGGTGGTCTGATAATATGACTGGGGTGGTCTGATAATATGACTGGGGTGGTCTGATAATATGACTTGGGGTGGTCTGGATAATATGACTGGGGTGGTCTGATATATGACTGGGGTGGTCTGATAATATGACTGGGGTGGTCTGATATATGACTGGGGTGGGTCTGATAATATTGACTGGGGTGGTCTGATAATATGACTGGGGTGGTCTGATAATATGACTGGGGTGGTCTGATAATATGACTGGGGTGTCTGATAATATGACTGGGGTGGTCTGATAATATGACTGGGGTGGTCTGATAATATGACTGGGGTGGTCTGATAATATGACTGGGGTGGTCTGATAATATGACTGGGGTGGTCTGATAATATGACTGGGGTGGTCTGATATTATGACTGGGGTGGTCTGATAATATGACTGGGGTGGTCTGATAATATGACTGGGGTGGTCTGATAATATGACTGGGGTGGTCTGATAATATGACTGGGGTTACTGGTCTGATAATATGACTGGGGTGGTCTGATATATGACTGGGGTGGTCTGATAATATGACTGGGGTGGTCTGATATATGACTGGGGTGGTCTGATAATATGACTGGGGTGGTCTGATAATATGACTGGGGTGGTCTGATAATATGACTGGGGTGGTCTGATAATATGACTGGGGTGGTCTGATATTATGACTGGGGTGGTCTGATAATATGACTGGGGTGGTCTGATAATATGACTGGGGTGGTCTGATAATATGACTGGGGTGGTCTGATAATATGACTGGGGTGGTCTGATAATATGACTGGGGTGGGTCCTGATAAATATGACTGGGGTGGTACTGATATTATGACTGGGGTGGTCTGATAATATGACTGGGGTGGTCTGATAATATGACTGGGGTGGTCTGATAATATGACTGGGGTGGTCTGATTATATGACTGGGGTGGTCTGATAATATGACTGGGGTGGTCTGATAATATGACTGGGGTGGTCTGATATTATGACTGGGGTGGTCTGATAATATGACTGGGGTGGTCTGATAATATGACTGGGGTGGTCTGATAATATGACTGGGGTGGTCTGATAATATGACTAGGGTGTTAGTGAAGTTTATAATATGTTTGTGTCAATCCGCTGTCAATACTGACACCATGAATACTTATGTAGTGGCTGACAGTTAGACTCTCTCTAGTTCCTCTTATCTACACTGAACTACACACAAGGACGGACAGGAAGTCAGGAGAGGCAAGACACCGGGAGAAAGGGGGAGGGAGAAAGACGCACACACACCAATGATATAGAGAGTGAATCAAAGAGAGTAGAGACAGAAGAGAGAGAGGGAGAGAGAGAGAGAGAGGGAGGGAGAGACAGAGAGAGAGAGAGAGGGAGAGACAGAGACGGCTGCAGAGCTTTGAGGATTAGGGGTAGAATTTGACTTTTTTGTAGCGAGATTCTTTTTCTCTGAGCAATTTGCCTCCAACGCCTTGAACACGGTTAATCCACTCTTAAAGAAACCTAATCCTGCTACCATGTACCTGATACTGAGGGAATGGAGGGAAGTAGGGAGGGATAGCGAGAGGGATGGTTAGAGAGACCCAAAATTAAGGAAAGCTTTGATACAGACTCAGTGAGCATAGCCTTGCTATTGAGAAAGGCCGCCGTAGGCAGACCTGGCTCTCAAGAGAAGACAGGCTATGTGTACACTGCCCACAAAATGAGGTGGAAACTGAGCTGCACTTCCTAACCTCCTACCCAATGTATGACCATATTAGAGATACATATTTCCCTCAGATTACACAGACCCACAAAGAATTTGAAAACAAACCCAAATTTGATAAACTCCCATATCTACTGGGTGAAATACCAGTGTGCATCACAGCAGCAAGATGTGTGACCTGTTGTCATGAGAAAAGGTCAACCAGTGAAGAACAAACACCATTGTAAATACAAACTATATTTATGCTTATTTATTTTCCCTTTTGTACTTTAACTATTTGTAAATCATTATAACACATAATATGACATTTGAAATGTCTGTATTCCTTTGGATATTTAGTGAGTTTATTATCTCTGTCACTTGCTTTGGCAGTGTGAGCGTATGTTTCCCATGCCAATGAAGGTGTTTGAGTTGAGATCCCAGGGATACAGGAGACAGAGGGGGAGTTATGGCAGTGTGAGCGTATGTTTCCCATGCCAATGAAGGTGTTTGAGTTGAGATCCCAGGGATACAGGAGACAGACGGGGAGTTATGGCAGTGTGAGCGTATGTTCCCCATGCCAATGAAGGTGTTTGAGTTGAGATCCCAGGGATTCAGGAGACAGAGGGGGAGTTATGGCAGTGTGAGCGTATGTTTCCCATGCCAATGAAGGTGTTTGAGTTGAGATCCCAGGGATACAGGAGACAGAGGGGGAGTTGAGATCCCAGGGATTCAGGAGACAGAGGGGGAGTTGAGATCCCAGGGATTCAGGAGACAGAGGGGGAGTTGAGATCCCAGGGATTCAGGAGACAGAGGGGGAGTTGAGATCCCAGGGATTCAGGAGACAGAGGGGGAGTTGAGATCCCAGGGATTCAGGAGACAGAGGGGGAGTTGAGATCCCAGGGATTCAGGAGACAGAGGGGGAGTTGAGATCCCAGGGATTCAGGAGACAGAGGGGGAGTTGAGATCCCAGGGATTCAGGAGACAGAGGGGGAGTTGAGATCCCAGGGATTCAGGAGACAGAGGGGGAGTTGAGATCCCAGGGATTCAGGAGACAGAGGGGGAGTTGAGATCCCAGGGATTCAGGAGACAGAGGGGGAGTTGAGATCCCAGGGATACAGGAGACAGAGGGGGAGTTATGGCAGTTAGTCTATAAAGGGCTTGAGGTTCAGTGCATTCGGAATGTATTCAGACCCCTTGACTTGTTCCACATTTTGCTCCGTTACAGCCTATTTCTAACATGGATCAAACTGTTATTTTCCCTCATCAGTCTACACACAATATCCCATAATGATAAGAAACAGGTTGAATTTATTTGTTGTTGTTGCAAATGTATAAAAAAAATTAAATCGTACATTTCATGTTTAGATAAGTATTCAAAGTCTTAACTCAGTACTTTGTGGAAGCACCTTTGGCAGTGATTACAGCCTCGAGTCTTCTTGGGTTTGATGCTACCAGCTTGGCACACCTGTATTGGGGAGTTTCTCCCATTCTTCTCTGCAGATCCTCTCAGGTTCTGTCAGGTTGGATGGGGAGTGATGCTACACAGCTATTTTCAGGTCTCTCCAGAGATGTTCGATCAGGTTCATGTCCGGGCTCTGGCTGGGCAGCTCAAGGACATTTAGAGATTTGTCCCGAAGTTAACCTTTGCCCCAGTCTGAGGTCCTGAGCGCTCTGGAGCAGGTTTTCATTAAGGATCTCTCTGTACTTTTCTCTGTTCATATTTCCCTCGACACTGACCAGTCTCCCAGTCCCTGCCGCTGAGAAACATCCCCACAGCATGATGCTGCCACCACCATGCTTCACCGTAGGGATGGTGCCAGGTTTCCTCCAGACGTGATGCTTGGCATTCAGGCCAAAGAGTTCAATTTTGGTTTCATCAGACCAGAGATTCTTGTTTCTCATGGTCTGTGAGTCCTTTAGGTGCCTTTTGGCAAGCTCCAAGTGGGCTGTCATGTGTCATGTACTGAGGAGTGGCTTCCGTCTGGCCACTCTCCCATGAAGGCCTGATTGGTGCAGAGATGGTTGTCCATCTGGAAGGTTCTCCCAACTCCACAGAGGAACTCTGGAGCTCTGTCAGAGTGACCATCGGGTTCTTATTCACCTCCCTGACCAAGGCCCTTCTCCCCCATTGCTCAAGTTGGCCGGGCAGCCAGTTCTGGGAAGAGTCTTGGTGGTTCCAAACTTCTTCCATTTAAGAATGATGGAGGCCACTGTGTTCTTGGGGACCTTCCATTCTGCAGAAATGTTTAGATACCCTTCCCCAGATCTTTGCCTTGACGCAATCCTGTCTCAGAGCTCAAGGACAATTCCTTTGACCTCATGGCTTGGTTTTTGCTCTGACCTTATATAGACAGGTGTGTGCCTTTCCAAATCATGTCCATTCAATAGAATTTAATGCAGATGGACTCCAATGAAGTTGTAGAAACATCTCAAGGATGATCAATGGAAACAGGATGCATCTGAGCTCAATTTCGAGTCTCATAGCAAAGGGTCTGAATACTTCTGTAAATAAGTTATTTCTGTTTTTTATTTTGAACACATATGCAAAACTTTCTAAAACCCTGTTTTCAATTTGTCATTATGGGGTATTGTGATGTCATTATGGGGTATTGTGATGTCATTATGGGGTATTGTGATGTCATTATGGGGTGTTGTGATGTCATTATGGGGTGTTGTGATGTCATTATGGGGTGTTGTGTGCTGAGGAAAAACATTAGTTTAATCAATTTTAGAATAAAGCTGTAAGGTAACAAAATGTGGAAAAGGTCAATGGGTCTGAATACTTTCCGAATGCACTGTAAATACTGCCAGTACATAGACCATAATGCACTGTAAATACTGCCAGTACATAGACCATAATGCACTGTATCTACAGCCAGTACATAGACCATAATGCACTGTAAATACTGCCAGTACATAGACCATAATGCACTGTAAATACTGCCAGTACATAGACCATAATACACTGTATCTACAGCCAGTACATAGACCATAATGCACTGTAAATACTGCCAGTACATAGACCATAATGCACTGTATATACTGCCAGTACATAGACCATAATGCACTGTAAATACTGCCAGTACATAGACCATAATGCACTGTTAATACTGCCAGTACATAGACCATAATGCACTGTTAATACTGCCAGTACGTAGACCATAATGCACTGTATCTACAGCCAGTACATAGACCATAATGCACTGTAAATACTGCCAGTACATAGACCAAAATGCACTGTATATACTGCCAGTACATAGACCATAATGCACTGTAAATACTGCCAGTAAATAGACCATAATGCACTGTTAATACTGCCAGTACATAGACCATAATGCACTGTATATACTGCCAGTACATAGACCATAATGCACTGTATATACTGCCAGTACATAGACCATAATGCACTGTATCTACAGCCAGTACATAGACCATAATACACTGTATCTACAGCCAGTACATAGACCATAATACACTGTATATACAGCCAGTACATAGACCATACTGCACTGTATATACTGCCAGTACATAGACCATAATGCACTGTATCTACAGCCAGTACATAGACCATAATACACTGTATATACAGCCAGTACATAGACCATACTGCACTGTATATACAGCCAGTACATAGACCATACTGCACTGTATATACAGCCAGTACATAGACCATACTGCACTGTATATACTGCCAGTACATAGACCATAATGCACTGTATCTACAGCCAGTACATAGACCATAATACACTGTATATACAGCCAGTACATAGACCATACTGCACTGTATATACTGCCAGTACATAGACCATAATGCACTGTATCTACTGCCAGTACATAGACCATAATGCACTGTATATACAGCAGTACATAGACCATAATTCACTGTATCTACAGCCAGTACATAGACCATAATGGACACAGAGACCATTTTCTACAGCACCTAGTCTAGTCTAGGCTGGGTAGATGGTTGTGTGTAGTAGATAGCTAGTGTTGGTTCTTAGCCCGAGTCCAACGCTCGGGTAGCTACAGATGAACAGCACCGCCAACGTGTAGTGTGAACGAGGGAGGAAGTCAGGGAGGGAGGGAGGAAGTCAGGGAGGGAGGAAGTCAGGGAGGGAGGAAGTCAGGGAGGGAGGAAGGGGTAGTAGTTGTTGAGGTGGAGGCTCTGAATGGCTCTTGTCTCTCATTAGAGCTGTGAGACCCAGAGACACTCCTTCACCAGGAGAATTCCTCTCTCTCTACCTCTCTCTCTCTACCTCTCTCTCTACCTCTCTCTCTACCTCTCTCTCTCTACCTCTCTCTCTCTACCTCTCTCTCTCTCTCTCTCTCTCTCTCTCTCTATTTGATTAAAAGGGATTTATTCTGGTCTGTGTTGATGGAGGCTGTTCTGTTCTTCCTGGGTCACAACCAGGGTCTACAGATCTAATGGTTTACAAACACACTGATCTAGACTGACTGGCTAATGTCCTGTTTGTTCCTGCTCTCTCTCTCTCTTTCTCTCTTCTCCTCTCTCTCTTCTCTCTTCTCTCTCTTCTCTCTCTCTTCTCTCTCTCTCTCTCTCTCTCTCTCTCTCTCTCTCTCTCTCTCTCTCTCTCTCGTTCTCTCGTTCTCTCTCTGTGTGTTTGGGCTGTGCGTCATTATTTTTAGTGTGTGTATCTGTGTGTGTGTTGGACTGTGTATGTCACTACTGTTGGTGCTATCTATCTAGTGGGGCGGACAGCTGTATGGGAGGCAGCCTCTGTATCAGGCTCTACACAGGACACCATCACCTATTGTCCTACCCACAATGATGAAGGGAGGGGAAGTGTGTTTATGCGTGCTGCTGCCTGCATGTTTGGGGTATGGTACCTCCTAAATGTTCACTGTTCTATAGACCTGCTGTGTGGGGGTTCCTCATGGCTCCCTGCAGGTCAGTTATATAGACCTGCTGTGTGGGGGTTCCTCATGGCTCCCTGCAGGTCAGTTATATAGACCTGCTGTGTGGGGGTTCCTCATGGCTCCCTGCAGGTCAGTTATATAGACCTGCTGTGTGGGGGTTCCTCATGGCTCCCTGCAGGTCAGTTATATAGACCTGCTGTGTGGGGGTTCTCATGGCTCCCTGCAGGTCAGTTATATAGACCTGCTGTGTGGGGGTTCCTCATGGCTCCCTGCAGGTCAGTTATATAGACCTGCTGTGTGGGGGTTCCTCATGGCTCCCTGCAGGTCAGTTATATAGACCTGCTGTGTGGGGTTTCTCATGGCTCCCTGCAGGTCAGTTATATAGACCTGCTGTGTGGGGGTTACTCATGGCTCCCTGCAGGACAGTTATATAGACCTGCTGTGTGGGGGTTCCTCATGGCTCCCTGCAGGTCAGTTATATAGACCTGCTGTGTGGGGGTTCCTCATGGCTCCCTGCAGATCAGTTATATAGACCTGCTGTGTGGGGGTTCCTCATGGCTCCCTGCAGGTCAGTTATATAGACCTGCCTTGTGGGGGTTCCTCATGGCTCCCTGCAGGTCAGTTATATAGACCTGCTGTGTGGGGGTTCCTCATGGCTCCCTGCAGGACAGTTATATAGACCTGCTGTGTGGGGGTTCCTCATGGCTCCCTGCAGGTCAGTTATATAGACCTGCTGTGTGGGGGTTTCTCATGGCTCCCTGCAGGTCAGTTATATAGACCTGCTGTGTGGGGGTTCCTCATGGCTCCCTGCAGGTCAGTTATATAGACCTGCTGTGTGGGGGTTCCTCATGGCTCCCTGCAGGTCAGTTATATAGACCTGCTGTGTGGGGGTTCCTCATGGCTCCCTGCAGGTCAGTTATATAGACCTGCTGTGTGGGGGTTCCTCATGGCTCCCTGCAGGTCAGTTATATAGACCTGCTGTGTGGGGGTTCTCATGGCTCCCTGCAGGTCAGTTATATAGACCTGCTGTGTGGGGGTTCTCATGGCTCCCTGCAGGTCAGTTATATAGACCTGCTGTGTGGGGGTTCTCATGGCTCCCTGCAGGTCAGTTATATAGACCTGCTGTGTGGGGGTTCCTCATGGCTCCCTGCAGGACAGTTATATAGACCTGCTGTGTGGGGGTTCCTCATGGCTCCCTGCAGGTCAGTTATATAGACCTGCTGTGTGGGGGTTTCTCATGGCTCCCTGCAGGTCAGTTATATAGACCTGCTGTGTGGGGGTTCCTCATGGCTCCCTGCAGGTCAGTTATATAGACCTGCTGTGTGGGGGTTCCTCATGGCTCCCTGCAGGTCAGTTATATAGACCTGCTGTGTGGGGGTTCCTCATGGCTCCCTGCAGGTCAGTTATATAGACCTGCTGTGTGGGGGTTCCTCATGGCTCCCTGCAGGTCAGTTATATAGACCTGCTGTGTGGGGGTTCCTCATGGCTCCCTGCAGGTCAGTTATATAGACCTGCTGTGTGGGGGTTCTCATGGCTCCCTGCAGGTCAGTTATATAGACCTGCTGTGTGGGGGTTCTCATGGCTCCCTGCAGGTCAGTTATATAGACCTGCTGTGTGGGGGTTTCTCATGGCTCCCTGCAGGACAGTTATATAGACCTGCTGTGTGGGGGTTCTCATGGCTCCCTGCAGGTCAGTTATATAGACCTGCAGTGTGGGGGTTTCTCATGGCTCCCTGCAGGACAGTTATATAGACCTGCTGTGTGGGGGTTCCTCATGGCTCCCTGCAGGTCAGTTATATAGACCTGCTGTGTGGGGGTTTCTCATGGCTCCCTGCAGGTCAGTTATATAGACCTGCTGTGTGGGGGTTCCTCATGGCTCCCTGCAGGTCAGTTATATAGACCTGCTGTGTGGGGGTTCCTCATGGCTCCCTGCAGGTCAGTTATATAGACCTGCTGTGTGGGGGTTCCTCATGGCTCCCTGCAGGTCAGTTATATAGACCTGCTGTGTGGGGGTTTCTCATGGCTCCCTGCAGGTCAGTTATATAGACCTGCTGTGTGGGGGTTTCTCATGGCTCCCTGCAGGACAGTTATATAGACCTGCTGTGTGGGGGTTCCTCATGGCTCCCTGCTGGTCAGTTATATAGACCTGCTGTGTGGGGGTTTCTCATGGCTCTCTTGAATTCTCCTCAATGTTGTATCATTATTTCCTGAACTTCCTGGCTGCCCTCAACCCAGGCTCCTACAGGGAATAACCCACACACTCTTACAGGGAATAACCCCCACACTCCTACTGGGAATAACCCACACACTCTTACAGGGAATAACCCACACACTCCTACAGGGCATAACCCACACACTCCTACAGGGAATAACCCACACACTCCTACAGGGCATAACCCACACACTCCTACAGGGAATAACCCACACACCAGGTAGTGGATGTTATTCCCAGCTGCACAGCTCCACAGGGAGACGTGAGGCTCTACAGGGGGACGTGAGGCTCTACAGGGAGACGTGAGGCTCTACGGGGGGACGTGAGGCTCTACGGGGGGACGTGAGGCTCTACAGGGGGACGTGAGGCTCTACAAGGAGACGTGAGGCTCTACAGGGGGACGTGAGGCTCTACGGGGGGACGTGAGGCTCTACGGGGGACGTGAGGCTCTACGGGGGGACGTGAGGCTCTACAGGGGGACGTGAGGCTCTACGGGGGGACGTGAGGCTCTACGGGGGGACGTGAGGCTCTACAGGGGGACGTGGGGATCTAAAGGGGACGTGAGGCTCTACAAGGAGACGTGAGGCTCTACAAGGAGACGTGAGGCTCTACAAGGAGACGTGAGGCTCTACGGGGGGACGTGAGGCTCTACGGGGGGACGTGAGGCTCTACGGGGGGACGTGGGGATCTACAGGGGGACGTGGGGATCTACAGGGGGACGTGAGGCTCTACGGGGGGACGTGAAGCTCTACAGGGGGACGTGAGGCTCTACAGGGGGACGTGAGGCTCTACAGGGGGACGTGAGGCTCTACAGGGGGACGTGAGGCTCTACAGGGGGACGTGAGGCTCTACAAGGAGACGTGAGGCTCTACAGGGGGACGTGAGGCTCTACAGGGGGACGTGAGGCTCTACGGGGGGACGTGAGGCTCTACGGGGGGACGTGAGGCTCTACGGGGAGACGTGGGGATCTACAGGGGGACGTCAGGCTCTACGGGGGGACGTGAGGCTCTACGGGGGGACGTGAGGCTCTACGGGGGGGTTTGGGGAATGTGAAACTCTGGCTCTGAGAGGACACAATCTAACTTGGTGTGAGAAGTGAAATATCTTTGGCTGTCTTGAGCTGCTACACCATTGTGTGTGTGTGTGTGTGTGTGTGTGTGTGTGTGTGTGTGTGTGTGTGTGTGTGTGTGTGTGCGTGTGTGTGCTGGTTGAGACACCACACAGCGCTGCTGTTGGACGTCTGGCCTAGTTTCTGGATATTTAGACACCAATACACATCTCCAATACAAGGCTCAACACCACATAGAGAGATGAGAGGAGAGAGAGAGATATCTACCTGATGACAGATGTAGTATCTCCTCTTTCTTTCTCTCTGTCCATCCCTCTCTTCTATTCTCCATCCCTCTCTTCTATTCTCCATCCCTCTCTTCTATTCTCCATCCCTCTCTTCTATTCTCCATCCCTCTCTTCTATTCTCCATCCCTCTCTTCTATTCTCCTCTCTTCTATTCTCCATCCCTCTCTTCTATTCTCCTCTCTTCTATTCTCCTCTCTTCTATTCTCCATCCCTCTCTTCTATTCTCCTCTCTTCTATTCTCCTCTCTTCTATTCTCCATCCCTCTCTTCTATTCTTCATCTGATGGTCAAAGATCTCCTCCTCATCCCCAGTTCCCCCTCTCTCTTTCTGGTAACCAGTAATGATTTCATTTTGTGTGTGTGTTTAGTGTGTGTGTGTTTAGGGGTTGGGGTTACTTTGTGTGTGTGTGTGTGTGTGTGTGTGTGTGTGTGTGTGTGTGTGTGTGTGTGTGTGTGTGTGTGTGTGTGTGTGTGTGTGTGTGTGTGTGTGTGTGTGTGTAGGGGTTGGGGTTACTTGGTGTGTGTGTGTGTTTACATGTAGAATGCCTAGTAAACAGACAACAATCCAGGCAGATTGAAAAGCATTCACACCTTTATAATGAACATAAACACCTGCTAATTGATGCCTCACTGAAGAGTTATTTGCTTTGGAAATATCAGAGGGAAACACACACACACACACACATTAAACACACACACATTAAACACACAGATACACAAACATTAAAGACACACCAGCGCCTTCTATCCAGTGTAGCAGTGTGGAGGAGGAGGATGAGGCCAGCATGATGACACAGAATAACTGTCCTCTCCTCCCTGTCTCTCCATCCCACCATCCCCCATTTTTGATTTACAATCCTGGGAGATTGCTTTCAGCAGCGAGGAGAAAGGAAGGAGGGTGGGGGGAGAAACACAGGGACACACACACAGGGCAAGGTGGCACACAAGAGCAAACACACATAGGCAAACACACACACACACACACACACCTCTTCCCCAGGTCAAGGTGAACCGGTGGATGAAAATGGAATAAACAAGATGTATTTCCTACACTGACTGGCTACAGAACACTGGGTGTCTGGGTTTAGTGTGTCTGGGTTTAGTGTGTCTGGGTTTAGTGGGTCTGGGTTTAGTGGGTCTGGGTTTAGTGGGTCTGTGTTTAGTGGGTCTGGGTTTAGTGGGTCTGGGTTTATTGGTTCTGTGTTTAGTGTGTCTGGGTTTAGTGGGTCTGGGTTTAGTGGGTCTGGGTTTAGTGGGTCTGGGTTTAGCATTTCTGGGTTTAGTGGGTCTGGGTTTATTGGTTCTGTGTTTAGTGGGTGTGGGTTTAGTGTTTCTGGGTTTAGTGGGTCTGTGTTTAGTGGGTCTGTGTTTAGTGGGTCTGAGTTTAGTGGGTCTGGGTTTAGTGGGTCTGGGTTTAGTGGGTCTGGGTTTAGTGGGTCTGGGTTTAGTGTGTCTGGGTTTAGTGTGTGTGTGTGTGTGTGGGTTTAGTGGGTCTGGGTTTAGTGGGTCTGGGTTTAGTATGTGTGAGTTTAGTGTGTCTGGGTTTAGTGGGTCTGGGTTTAGTGGGTCTGGGTTTAGTGTGTCTGGGTTTAGTGGGTCTGGGTTTAGTGGGTCTGGGTTTAGTGTGTCTGGGTTTAGTGTGTCTGGGTTTAGTGTTTCTGGTTTTAGTGGGTCTGGGTTTAGTGGGTCTGGGTTTAGTGGGTCTGGGTTTAGTGTGTGTGTGTGTGTGTGTGTCTGGGTTTAGTGGGTCTGGGTTTAGTGGGTCTGGGTTTAGTGTGTCTGGGTTTAGTGTGTCTGGGTTTAGTGGGTCTGGGTTTAGTGTGTCTGGGTTTAGTGGGTCTGGGTTTAGTGGGTCTGGGTTTAGTGGGTCTGGGTTTAGTGTGTCTGGGTTTAGTGTGTCTGGTTTTAGTGTGTGTGTGTGTGTGTGTGTGTGTCTGGGTTTAGTGGGTCTGGGTTTAGTGTGTCTGGTTTAGTGGGTCTGGGTTTAGTGTGTCTGGTTTAGTGGGTCTGGGTTTAGTGTGTCTGGGTTTAGTGGGTCTGGGTTTAGTGTGTGTGTGTGTGTGTCTGGGTTTAGTGGGTCTGGGTTTAGTGTGTCTGTGTTTAGTGTGTGTGTGTGTGGGTTTAGTGGGTCTGGGTTTAGTGGGTCTGGGTTTAGTGGGTCTGGGTTTAGTGTGTCTGGGTTTAGTGTGTCTGGGTTTAGTGGGTCTGGGTTAATGTGTCTGTGTTTAGTGTGTGTGTGTGTGTGTGTGTGGGTTTAGTGGGTCTGAGTTTAGTGGGTCTGGGTTTAGTGTGTGTGTGTGTGTGTGTGTGTGTGTGTGTGTGTGTGTGTGTGATAGCTAGCAGGTCATAAGTCTCCTATAACAGAGAGAGATCATAGCAGAATGACTGCTGGCTACAGTCAACACCTAATGAGCCTGTCTAGGTGGATGGAGCTCTGAGAAGTAATGGACCTGTCTCTCTCTCTCTCACACACACACACACACACACACACACACACACACACACACACACACACTAAACACACACACACACACACACACACACACACACACACACACACACTAAACACACACACACTAAACACACACACACACACACACTAAACACACACACACACACACACACACACACACACACACACACACACTGAACACACACACACACACACTAGTAGGGTCTAAGTCATTGTGTGTGAACAGAGCAGAGCCATCGAGCAAGTAGACCACAGAAAGCGAGAAAGAGGCCTGTCCCCCTGTAGACTCCTCAATGGAGAAACCCAATACCTTGGCCTGTTGATTAATGACCAATGTGGAACGGACCATCCTAGTGGTGAGGGGAGAGGAATGTTTAAAGCTGCTTGGGTTTATACTTAACGATCCTATCCAATGTATATGTGTGTCGCTGTGTCTTTCCGTGTGTGTGTGTGTGTGTGTGTGTGTGTGTGTGTGTGTGTGTGTGTGTGTGTGTGTGTGTGTGTGTGTGTGTGTGTGTGTGTGTGTGTGTGTGTGTGTTACTATGCGTTAGTGTGTGTGTGTGTCTGTGGGTCTTTGTGTGTGTGTATTTGAGTTACTATGCGTTTGTTAGTGTGTGTGTGTGCGTGTGTGTGTGTGTGTGTGTGTGTATTTGAGTTACTATGCGTTTGAGCGTGTTATTGTGTGTCTGTGTCTTTGTGTGTGTGTATTTGAGTTACTATGCATTTGTTTGTGTGTGTGTGTGTGTGTGTGTGTGTGTGTGTGTGTGTGTGTGTGTCACTACTACTGCGTCTCCCCAACACATCCAGTCAGCCAGTTAGAACAGAACCTCTCAGCCAGCTCAGCATTCTACTGTTCCTATTCTAGAATGTCCCTCTGTCATTGTGACTGCTGTGAGTTCTCCTCTGCCTGGACCCGGCCTGCGTACCGTATGGCACCCTATTCCCTATATAGTGCACTACTTCTGACCAGAGCCCTATGTAGGGAATAGGGTGCCATTTGAGATGCTGCCCAGAAGTGTCATTTTGTTGAAGAAGACGGATGGTTGATGGTTTGTGAACGCACCCCTGAGATCTGTCGCTAAACAGGATAGATGCAACCTCAACTTATACCACTGTAGGGGAATATATATAACATAGTGACTATAAGGCTGGTCGACCTCAACCTATAACACTGTAGGGGAATATATATAACATAGTGACTATAAGGCTGGTCGACCTCAACTTATACCACTGTAGGGGAATATATATAACATAGTGACTATAAGGCTGGTCGACCTCAACCTATAACACTGTAGGGGAATATATATATAACATAGTGACTATAAGGCTGGTCGACCTCAACCTATAACACTGTACAGGAATATATATAACATAGTGACTATAAGGCTGGTCGACCTCAACCTATAACACTGTACAGGAATATATATAACATAGTGGCTATAAGGCTGGTCGACCTCAACCTATAACACTGTACAGGAATATATATATAACATAGTGACTATAAGGCTGGTCGACCTCAACCAATAACACTGTAGGGGAATATATATAACATAGTGACTATAAGGCTGGTCAAACTCAACCTATAACACTGTACAGGAATATATATAACATAGTGGCTATAAGGCTGGTCGACCTCAACTTATACCACTGTAGGGGAATATATATAACATAGTGACTATAAGGCTGGTCGACCTCAACTTATACCACTGTACAGAAATATATATAACATAGTGGCTATAAGGCTGGTCGACCTCAACCTATACCACTGTAGGGGAATATATATAACATAGTGACTATAAGGCTGGTCGACCTCAACCTGTAACACTGTAGGGGAATATATATAACATAGTGACTATAAGGCTGGTCGACCTCAACCTGTAACACTGTAGGGGAATATATATAACATAGTGACTATAAGGCTGGTCGACCTCAACCTATAACACTGTAGGGGAATATATATAACATAGTGACTATAAGGCTGGTCGACCTCAACCTATAACACTGTAGGGGAATATATATATAACATAGTGGCTGTAGTGCTGGAAGCATCAGCAGATATGATATAGCTACAATATGGTTTATTTACTGTGTTTCTGTATGTGTTGTAGTATAATGTATAGACTGGGTGTAGTGTTGTAGTATAATGTATAGACTGGGTGTAGTGTTGTAGTATAATGTATAGACTGGGTGTAGTGGTGTAGTATAATGTATAGACTGGGTGTAGTGGTGTAGTATAGTGTATAGACTGGGTGTAGTGTTGTAGTATAATGTATAGACTGGGTGTAGTGTTGTAGTATAATGTATAGACTGGGTGTAGTGTTGTAGTATAATGTATAGACTGGGTGTAGTGTTGTAGTATAATGTATAGACTGGGTGTAGTATAATGTATATACTGGGTGTAGTGGTGTAGTATAATGTATAGACTGGGTGTAGTGTTGTAGTATAATGTATAGACTGGGTGTAGTGTTGTAGTATAGTGTATAGACTGGGTGTAGTGTTGTAGTATAATGTATAGACTGGGTGTAGTGTTGTAGTATAGTGTATAGACTGGGTGTAGAGTTGTAGTATAATGTATAGACTGGGTGTAGTGGTGTAGTATAATGTATAAACTGGGTGTAGTATAATGTATAGACTGGGTGTAGTGTTGTAGTATAATGTATAGACTGGGTGTAGTGTTGTAGTATAATGTATAGACTGGGTGTAGTATAATGTATAGACTGGGTGTAGTATAATGTATAGACTGGGTGTAGTGTTGTAGTATAATGTATAGACTGGGTGTAGTGTTGTAGTATAATGTATAGACTGGGTGTAGTGGTGTAGTATAATGTATAGACTGGGTGTAGTGGTGTAGTATAATGTATAGACTGGGTGTAGTGTTGTAGTATAGTGTATAGACTGGGTGTAGTGTTGTAGTATAATGTATAGACTGGGTGTAGTATAATGTATAGACTGGGTGTAGTGTTGTAGTATAATGTATAGACTGGGTGTAGTGTTGTAGTATAGTGTATAGACTGGGTGTAGTGTTGTAGTATAATGTATAGACTGGGTGTAGTGTTGTAGTATAGTGTATAGACTGGGTGTAGTGTTGTAGTATAATGTATAGACTGGGTGTAGTGTTGTAGTATAATGTATAGACTGGGTGTAGTGTTGTAGTATAATGTATAGACTGGGTGTAGTGGTGTAGTATAATGTATAGACTGGGTGTAGTGTTGTAGTATAGTGTATAGACTGGGTGTAGTGTTGTAGTATAATGTATAGACTGGGTGTAGTGTTGTAGTATAGTGTATAGACTGGGTGTAGTGGTGTAGTATAGTGTATAGACTGGGTGTAGTGGTGTAGTATAGTGTATAGACTGGGTGTAGTGGTGTAGTATAGTGTATAGACTGGGTGTAGTGTTGTAGTATAGTGTATAGACTGGGTGTAGTGGTGTAGTATAGTGTATAGACTGGGTGTAGTGGTGTAGTATAGTGTATAGACTGGGTGTAGTGTTGTAGTATAATGTATAGACTGGGTGTAGTGTTGTAGTATAGTGTATAGACTGGGTGTAGTGTTGTAGTATAATGTATAGACTGGGTGTAGTGTTGTAGTATAATGTATAGACTGGGTGTAGTATAGTGTATAGACTGGGTGTAGTGTTGTAGTATAATGTATAGACTGGGTGTAGTGTTGTAGTATAATGTATAGACTGGGTGTAGTGTTGTAGTATAATGTATAGACTGGGTGTAGTGTTGTAGTATAGTGTATAGACTGGGTGTAGTGTTGTAGTATAATGTATAGACTGGGTGTAGTGTTGTAGTATAATGTATAGACTGGGTGTAGTGTTGTAGTATAGTGTATAGACTGGGTGTAGTGTTGTAGTATAATGTATAGACTGGGGTAGTGTTGTAGTATAATGTATAGACTGGGTGTAGTGGTGTAGTATAATGTATAGACTGGGTGTAGTGTTGTAGTATAATGTATAGACTGGGTGTAGTATAATGTATAGACTGGGTGTAGTGTTGGAGTATAGTGTATAGACTGGGTGTAGTGTTGTAGTATAATGTATAGACTGGGTGTAGTGGTGTAGTATAATGTATAGACTGGGTGTAGTGTTGTAGTATAGTGTATAGACTGGGTGTAGTGTTGTAGTATAATGTATCGACTGGGTGTAGTACTAATGTATAGACTGGGTGTAGTGGTGTATTAATGTATAGACTGGGTGTAGTGTTGTAGTATAATGTATAGACTGGGTGTAGTGTTGTAGTATAGTGTATAGACTGGGTGTAGTGTTGTAGTATAATGTATAGACTGGGTGTAGTATAATGTATAGACTGGGTGTAGTGGTGTAGTATAATGTATAGACTGGGTGTAGTGGTGTAGTATAATGTATAGACTGGGTGTAGTGTTGTAGTATAATGTATAGACTGGGTGTAGTGGTGTAGTATAATGTATAGACTGGGTGTAGTGTTGTAGTATAATGTATTGACTGGGTGTAGTGTTGTAGTATAATGTATAGACTGGGTGTAGTGGTGTAGTATAGTGTATAGACTGGATGTAGTATAATGTATAGACTGGGTGTAGTGGTGTAGTATAGTGTATAGACTGGGTGTAGTATAATATATAGACTGGGTGTAGTATAATGTATAGACTGGGTGTAGTGTTGTAGTATAATGTATAGACTGGGTGTAGTGGTGTAGTATAGTGTATAGACTGGGTGTAGTATAATGTATAGACTGGGTGTAGACTCTAGATCAGGTTAATTGCTTCTTAACCCAATGTGACCATATCCATATGAGATATTCTACATCATGACATGACTGATCTATCACATCCAGTTCTATATTACATCTCATCTAGTTATTTCAGATCTATGTGTGTGTATATACACACACACACACACACACACACACACACACACACACACTGAGCATACACAACATTATGAACACCTGTTCTTTCCATTACACAGACTGACCAGGTGAATCCAGGTGAAAACTATGATCCTTATTGACGTTAAATCCACTTCAATCAGTGTAGATGAAGGGGAGGAGACATGTTAAAGAAGGATTTATAAGCCTTGAGACAATTGAGACATGGATTGTGTGTGTGCTATTCAGAGGGTGAATGGGCAAGGAACAGATTTAAGAGCCTTTGAACAGGGTTTGGTAGTAGGTGCCAGGCGCACCGGTTTGGGTGTGTCAAGAACTGCAACGCTGCTGGGTTTTTAATGCTCAACAGTTTCCTGTGTGTATCAAGAATGGTCCACCACCGAAAGGACATATAGCCAACTTGACACAACTGTGGGAAGCATTGGAGTCAACATGGGCCAGCATCCCTGTGGAACGGTATTGATACCTTGTAGAGTCCATGTCCTGACGAATTGAGGCTGTTCTGAGGGCAGAAGGTGGGGGTGCAACTCAGAACTAGGAAGGTGTTCCTAATGTTTGGTATATACTGTAGTACTCTCATTTCCCCTGTGATCTCCAGCAGACCTCCATAGTGGCTCATCAGTGGGGTTAGACCTCAGGGCGCCCCATCAGGGATGAACACTGATTTAGCAAACAAATGATCCATAATGGCCGCTTGTACTGTCTGTGGGTTGCGGTAATATGGTTACAGATCCACCTTCCACCGTATAGAGAGAGGAAACCATAGCCCATTTCCTTCCATCTCTCTCCTCTCTCTCCTCTCTCTCTCTCTCTCTCTCTCTCTCTCTCTCTCTGTCTCTCAGTCTCTCTGTCTCTCTCTCTCTGTCTCTCTCTCTTTCTGTCTCTCTGTCTCTCTGTCTCTCTCTCTCTCTGTCTCTCTCTCTCTCTCTCTCTCTTTCTGTCTCTCTGTCTCTCTGTCTCTCTCTCTCTCTGTCTCTCTCTCTCTCTCTGTCTCTCTCTCTCTCTCTCTCACTCTCTGTCTCTAATTCCAAGGGGCTTTATTGGCATGGGGAACTTGTTTACTTTGCCAAAGCATGTGAAATAAAAAAATACAAATAAAAAGTGAGAAGACACAAAACAACATCAACAAAAAACGATTAGAATTGAACGGTAAATATAGCACTCAAAGGTTTAAAAAAAGATACATTTCAAGTGTTACATCAGCTGTGTAGTGCTTTAGTAAGATTAGTAGGGGAAGATAAATAAACAGACAAATATAGGTTGTATTTATAATGGTGTTTGTTCTTCACTGGTTGACCTTTTCTTGTGGCAACAGGTCACACATCTTGCTGCTGTGATGCACACTGTGGTATTTCACCCAGTAGATATGGGAGTTTATCAAAATGTGGATTTGTTTTCAAATTCTTTGTAGTTCTGTGTAATCTGAGGGAAGTACACTACAAGAATGTGGACACCTGCTGGTTGAACATCTCATTCCAACATCCTGGGCATTAATATGGACTTGGTCCCCCTTTGCTGCTATAACAGCCTCCACTCTTCTGGGAAGGCTTTCCACTAGATGTTGAAACATTGCTGCTATAACAGCCTCCACTCATTCTGGGAAGGCTTTCCACTAGATGTTGGAACATTGCTGCTATAACAGCCTCCACTCTCCTGGGAAGGCTTTCCACTAGATGTTGGAACATTGCTGCTATAACAGCCTCCACTCTTCTGGGAAGGCTTTCCACTAGATGTTGAAACATTGCTGCGGGGACTTGCTTCCATTCAGCCACAAGAGCATTAGTGAGGTCGGGTACTGATGTTGGGTGATTAGGCCTGGCTCGCAGTCAGCATTCCAGTTCATCCCAAAGGTGTTCGATGGGGTTGAGGTCAGGGCTCTGTGCAGGCCAGTCAAGTTCTTCCTCACCGATCTCGACAAACCATTTCTGTATGGACCTTGCTTTGTGCACGGGAACATTGTCATGCCGAAACAGGAAAGGGCCTTCCCCAAACTGTTGCCACAAAGTTGGAAGCACAGAATCGTCTAGAATGCTGTAGCGTTAAGATTTCCCTTCAAAGGGGCCCAAACCATTAAAAACAGCCCCAGACCATTATTCCTCCTCCACCAAACTTTACAGTTGGCACTATGTATTGGGGCAGGTAGTGTTCTCCTGGCATCCGCCACACCCAGATTCGTCAGTCGGACTGCCAGATGGTGACGCGTGATTCATCACTCCAGAGAACGTGTTTCCACTGCTCAGAGGCCAATGGCGGCGAGCTTTACACCACTCCAGCCGATGCTTGGCATTGCGATCTTTTTATTTATTTAACTAGGCAAGTCAGTTAAGAACAAATTCTTATTTACAATGACTTCATATCGGGGAACAGTGGGTTAACTGCCTTGTTCAGGGGTAGAACGATATATTTTTACCTTGTCAGCTCGGGGATTCGATCCAGCAATCTTTCAGCTATTGGCCCAATGCTCTAACCACGAGGCTACCTGCCGGCCTTAGGCTTGTGTGCGGCTGCTATGCCATAGAGACCCATTTCATGAAGCTCCCGACAAACAGTTCTTGTGCTGGCGTTGCTTCCAGAGGCAGTTTGGAATGCTTGAGTGTTTTTTACGCGCTTCAGCGGTCCCGTTCTGTGAGCTTGTGTGGCCTACCACTGCGTGGCTGAGCCGTTGTTGCTCCTTGACGTTTCCAGTTTACAATAACAGCACTTACAGTTGACCAGGGCAGACATTTGACGAACTGAATTTTTTGAAAAGGTTGCATCCTATGATGGTGGCACATTTAAAGTTGCTGATCTCTTCATTAAGGCCATTCTACTGCCAATGTTTGTCTATGGAGATCGCATGGCGGTGTGCTTGATTTTATACACCTGTTACACACCACATTTGGCAGGAGGTTATGAAGCGCAGCTCAGTTTCCACCTCTTTTTGTGGGCAGTGTTGCACATAGCCTGTCTTCTCTTGAGAGCCAGGTCTGCCTACGGCGGCCTTTTTCAATAGCAAGGCTATGCTCACTGAGTCTGTACATAGTCAAAGCTTTCCGTTTGGGTCAGTCACAGTGGTCAGGTATTCTGCCACTGTGTTCTCTCTGTTTAGGACCAAATATCATTCTAGTTTGCTCAGTTTTTTTGTTAATTCCTTCCAATGTGTCAAGTAATTATATTTTTGTTTTCTCATGATTTGGTTGGGTCTAATTGTGTTGCTGTCCTGGGGCTCTGTGGGGTGTGTTTGTGTTTGTGAACAGAGATAAAAGAATCCACCAGCCACTGTGGCTGGTGGATTCTTTCATCTACCTGACACAGTGGCTGGTGGATTCTTTCATCTACCTGCCAGTGGCTGGTGGATTCTTTCATCTACCTGCCAGTGGCTGGTGGATTCTTTCATCTACCTGACACAGTGGCTGGTGGATTCTTTCATCTACCTGCCACAGTGGCTGGTGGATTCTTTCATCTACCTGCCAGTGGCTGGTGGATTCTTTCATCTACCTGCCACAGTGGCTGGTGGATTCTTTCATCTACCTGCCACAGTGGCTGGTGGATTCTTTCATCTACCTGCCACAGTGGCTGGTGGATTCTTTCATCTATCTGCCACAGTGGCTGGTGGATTCTTTCATCTACCTGCCACAGTGGCTGGTGGATTCTTTCATCTACCTGCCAGTGGCTGGTGGATTCTTTCATCTACCTGACACAGTGGCTGGTGGATTCTTTCATCTACCTGACACAGTGGCTGGTGGATTCTTTCATCTACCTGCCACAGTGGCTGGTGGATTCTTTCATCTACCTGCCGCAGTGGCTGGTGGATTCTTTTCATCTACCTGCCGCAGTGGCTGGTGGATTCTTTTCATCTACCTGCCACAGTGGCTGGTGGATTCTTTTCATCTACCTGCCACAGTGGCTGGTGGATTCTTTCATCTACCTGCCAGTGGCTGGTGGATTCTTTCATCTACCTGCCAGTGGCTGGTGGATTCTTTCATCTACCTGCCAGTGGCTGGTGGATTCTTTCATCTACCTGCCAGTGGCTGGTGGATTCTTTCATCTACCTGCCACAGTGGCTGGTGGATTCTTTCATCTACCTGCCACAGTGGCTGGTGGATTCTTTCATCTACCTGCCACAGTGGCTGGTGGATTCTTTCATCTACCTGCCAGTGGCTGGTGGATTCTTTCATCTACCTGACACAGTGGCTGGTGGATTCTTTCATCTACCTGACACAGTGGCTGGTGGATTCTTTCATCTACCTGCCACAGTGGCTGGTGGATTCTTTCATCTACCTGCCGCAGTGGCTGGTGGATTCTTTTCATCTACCTGCCACAGTGGCTGGTGGATTCTTTTCATCTACCTGCCACAGTGGCTGGTGGATTCTTTCATCTACCTGCCAGTGGCTGGTGGATTCTTTCATCTACCTGCCAGTGGCTGGTGGATTCTTTCATCTACCTGCCAGTGGCTGGTGGATTCTTTCATCTACCTGCCAGTGGCTGGTGGATTCTTTCATCTACCTGCCAGTGGCTGGTGGATTCTTTCATCTACCTGCCACAGTGGCTGGTGGATTCTTTCATCTACCTGCCACAGTGGCTGGTGGATTCTTTCATCTACCTGCCAGTGGCTGGTGGATTCTTTCATCTACCTGCCAGTGGCTGGTGGATTCTTTCATCTACCTGCCACAGTGGCTGGTGGATTCTTTCATCTACCTGCCACAGTGGCTGGTGGATTCTTTCATCTACCTGCCACAGTGGCTGGTGGATTCTTTCATCTACCTGACACAGTGGCTGGTGGATTCTTTCATCTACCTGCCACAGTGGCTGGTGGATTCTTTCATCTACCTGCCACAGTGGCTGGTGGATTCTTTCATCTACCTGCCAGTGGCTGGTGGATTCTTTCATCTACCTGCCACAGTGGCTGGTGGATTCTTTCATCTACCTGCCAGTGGCTGGTGGATTCTTTCATCTACCTGCCACAGTGGCTGGTGGATTCTTTCATCTACCTGCCACAGTGGCTGGTGGATTCTTTCATCTACCTGCCAGTGGCTGGTGGATTCTTTTATCTACCTGCCACAGTGGCTGGTGGATTCTTTTATCTACCTGCCACAGTGGCTGGTGGATTCTTTCATCTACCTGCCAGTGGCTGGTGGATTCTTTCATCTACCTGCCAGTGGCTGGTGGATTCTTTCATCTACCTGCCACAGTGGCTGGTGGATTCTTTCATCTACCTGCCAGTGGCTGGTGGATTCTTTCATCTACCGGCCAGTGGCTGGTGGATTCTTTTATCTACCTGCCAGTGGCTGGTGGATTCTTTCATCTACCTGCCAGTGGCTGGTGGATTCTTTCATCTACCGGCCACAGTGGCTGGTGGATTATTTTATCTACCTGCCAGTGGCTGGTGGATTATTTCATCTACCTGCCAGTGGCTGGTGGATTCTTTCATCTACCTGCCAGTGGCTGGTGGATTCTTTCATCTACCTGCCAGTGGCTGGTGGATTATTTTATCTACCTGCCACAGTGGCTGGTGGATTCTTTTCATCTACCTGCCACAGTGGCTGGTGGATTCTTTTCATCTACCTGACACAGTGGCTGGTGGATTCTTTCATCTACCTGCCACAGTGGCTGGTGGATTCTTTTATCTACCTGCCACAGTGGCTGGTGGATTCTTTCATCTACCTGCCACAGTGGCTGGTGGATTCTTTCATCTACCTGCCACAGTGGCTGGTGGACCAAGACGTACATTTCAGCCCTGAATTTTGTCAATTTATTTGTTTTTCAATTTAACCTTTACTTAACTAGGCAAGTCAGTTCAGAACAAATTCTTATTTACAATGACAGCCTAGGAACAGTGGGTTAACTGTCTTATTCAGGGGTAGAATGACAGATTTTTACCTTGTCAGCTCGGGGATTCAATCTTGCAACCTTTCGGTTACTAGTCCAACGCTCTAACCACAAGGCTACCTGCCTCTCTAACCACTAGACTACCTGCCTCTCCTCTAACCACTAGGCTACCTGCCTCTCCTCTAACCACTAGGCTACCTGCCTCTCTAACCACTAGGCTACCTGCCTCTCTAACCACTAGGCTACCTGCCTCTCTAACCACTAGGCTACCTGCCTCTCTAACCACTAGGCTACCTGCCTCTCTAACCACTAGGCTACCTGCCTCTCCTCTAACCACTAGGCTACCTGCCTCTCTAACCACTAGGCTACCTGCCTCTCTAACCACTATGCTACCTGCCTCTCTAACCACTAGGCTGCCTGCCTCTCTAACCACTAGGCTACCTGCCTCTCTAACCACTAGACTACCTGCCTCTCTAACCACTAGGCTACCTGCCTCTCTAACCACTAGGCTAACTGCCTCTCTAACCACTAGGCTACCTGCCTCTCTAACCACTAGGCTACCTGCCTCTCTAACCACTAGACTACCTGCCTCTCCTCTAACCACTAGGCTACCTGCCTCTCCTCTAACCACTAGGCTACCTGCCTCTCTAACCACTAGGCTACCTGCCTCTCTAACCACTAGGCTACCTGCCTCTCTAACCACTAGGCTACCTGCCTCTCTAACCACTAGGCTACCTGCCTCTCCTCTAACCACTAGGCTACCTGCCTCTCCTCTAACCACTAGGCTACCTGCCTCTCCTCTAACCACTAGGCTGCCTGCCTCTCTAACCACTAGGCTACCTGCCTCTCTAACCACTAGACTACCTGCCTCTCTAACCACTAGACTACCTGCCTCTCTAACCACTAGGCTACCTGCCTCTCTAACCACTAGGCTACCTGCCTCTCTAACCACTAGGCTACCTGCCTCTCTAACCACTAGGCTACCTGCCTCTCTAACCACTAGACTACCTGCCTCTCCTCTAACCACTAGACTACCTGCCTCTCCTCTAACCACTAGGCTACCTGCCTCTCCTCTAACCACTATGCTACCTGCCTCTCCTCTAACCACTAGGCGAACTGCCTCTCTACCACTAGGCTACCTGCCCTCTCTAACCACTAGGCTACCTGCCTCTCTAACCACTAGGCTTACCTGCCTCTCTAACCACTAGGCTACCTGCCTCTCTAACCACTAGGCTACCTGCCTCTCTAACCACTAGGCTACCTGCCTCTCTAACCACTAGGCTACCTGCCTCTCTAACCACTAGGCTACCTGCCTCTCTAACCACTAGGCTACCTGCCTCTCTAACCACTAGGCTACCTGCCTCTCTAACCACTAGGCTACCGGCCTCTACCTCTAACCACTAGGCATACCTGCCTCTCTAACCACTATGCCCTAACCCTAGGCTACATGCCTCTCTAACCACTAGGCTACCTGCCTCTCTAACCACTAGGCTACCTTGCCTCTCTAACCAACTAGACTACCTGCCTTCTCTAACCCACTAGGCTACACTGCCTCTCTACACCACTAGGCTACCTGCCCTATCTATAAAACCACTAGGCTACCTGCCTCTCTAACCACTAG